>NW_026688130.1:600000-841344 GCF_030445035.2 Dasypus novemcinctus | reverse complement strand
TTTAAGTCTCTTAGCCATATAAACTCATTTGTCTTTATCTTTTTATTTTTGTATTTTAATTTTTTATTACCCTTTTTTAAAAGATACATGGATCATATAAAGTATTACATTGAAAAATTATAAGAGGTGCTCATATAACCCCCTCCCCACAACCTCCACTCATCCCACATTGAAAACTTCTTTCATTAGTGTGGTACATTCATTGCATTTGATGAGTTCATTTTCAAGCACTGCAACACAGCATGGATTATAGTTTATGTTGTAGTTTATACACTCCCCAAGTTCATTCAGTGAGTTATGATAGGTTACATAGTGTCCTGCTGTGTCCCTGAAATATTATTGAGGACAACGCCAAGTCCTGAAAATGACCCAATGTCACACCTCTTTCCCTCTCCCTGACTTCAGCAGCTCCCGTGGCTGTGGGAAAATAGATTGAGTTCGAATGTGGGAACATGGCTTGAAGTTAAAACGTTTCCATAACACAGAGAAAAAGTGTGGGCTTAGGAACACCGGCCTTGACTAGATGGAACGCTGTCTGGTCAGCACGAAAATTGTTTGTGTGAGGAGACATTTGAACTTTGCATGGCCTGTTCACTGACTAATATTGTAGGTGCTGCAGCTTTAATAACAAGCAGCCTTAAAAGTAAATATAGATAACTACTGCTTTGTAATTTCTAATAAGAACGATGTGGAAACTAGGGACGAGGTTCTCAGTTCCAGAAGATGTTGTGTCCTCTGGTCCCATCTTTAATTTCTCTCTTGTGTCTTTCTTTCTGTCCTTTAATTTCTTCAGTTCTGCATTGCCTTCCCTTCATGTGAACCTATTGCTGAGCTGGTCTCAGCAGGTGCCCACTGTCTCCACATCAATGATATAATTTCCTCCATTGCTACAGTCACAATATTTCTAAAGTAGAATACCAGTAAGTCCACTCTAATCCATATTTTATTCCTCCATCCAGAAGACACTGGAGTGGCAATGTCCATTCCACTCCAAATCAAGAGGGGACTTAGATCCCACATGGCTGATGGATGGGATTCTCCTGCTTGCAGCTGTAGCCTCTTGGTTCCCTGGTGTGGTGGTTGACCATCCTTACCTCCCTGTTAGCTGACCTGGGTAAGTCCAAGGAACTGGAGAGTAGGTGTTACAATGCTGCTGAGGCTCAGGGCCCAGATGACACATAGACAGTCCAGAGATTCAAGTCTTCTGCACATACAACAATCCTAGCATCAAATACAGTTTCAGTAAAAGTGACAGAAGAGACATGCGTAGAGAGGTCACATCTGAGTGAGACTGCATCACACTCAGGAGCACAAACTCAAAAGAAGGTCCCACTGGCAAGGAAGAGAACTCCAAACCCATCTCTCATGGCCATAGGGCCAGTATGTCTCTATAGCCCTCAAGAGCACCACTACATGGGCTTGTACCTATTGGGACTGTCTTTGAGATGTTGCTGGGATGTTCATAAACATGACCCCTCTGATGACCACCCAACTCATTTGGAAGTCTCTTAGCCATATAAACTCATTTATCTTTACCATTTCCCCCATTTATTCAAGGACTTTTTCTTTTTTTCTTTTTGAAAGATTTAATTTTTATATTTTTCTCTCCTCCCCCCCACAGTTGTCTGCTCTCCGTCCATTCGCTGTGTGTTCTTCTGTGACTGCTTCTATCAGTATCAGTGGCACCGGGAAACTGTTTCTTTTTGTTGTGTCATCTTGTTGTGTCCGCTCTCTGTGTGTGCAGCATCGTTCCTGGGCAGGATGTACTTTCTTTCGCTCTGGGTGGCTCTCCTTACAGGGTGCACTCCTTGTGTGTGGGGCTCCCCTATGTGGGGGACACCCCTCCGAGGCATGGCACTCCTTGCATGCATCAGCACTGCATGTGTGCCAGCTCCACATGGGTAAATGAGGCCTGAGGTTTGAACCGCATACCTCCCATGTGGTAGATGGACGCCCTATCCATTGGGCCAAGTCTGCTTCCCTCAAGGTCTTTTTCTAGCTGCATCACCAGCTGGGGCTTGGTAGTAATCCCTCAGCACCACAGAGGCTCATCCCAGGGAATCATGTCCCATGCTGGGGGGAAAGTAATGCATTTACATGCTGAGTTTGGCTTAGAGTGGGCACTTTTGAGCAACTTGGAGGCTCTCAGGAGGTAACTCTAAGGCACCTTCCAGCTCTAGGCCTAGTTGAAATTTCAAGCGCACAGGCTCATAAGCATATTCATAAGGTTTAAGGGCCTATGAGTGGAGCTTCCTTCTTCACTGGTCATTCTCCTTGTTCTCGGGGGGTTGCTGCTGCTCCACTGGGCAGTAGGACAGAGTTTCCTGGAATGGGATCTCAGCACTCCCTCAGTTGGGTGGAAATACCCCCAAGTCAATACCCAACTAACACCCAAACCTAACTATATACCCTATATGCATGCCCTAGAGAAGACCCTCCCACTCATGCTTCCCCCATCAATGACACCCCACATCAGTGCTCCTCCCCTGCCATAGTTGAACCCTTCTGTGATCCAAACCTACTTCAAAAATGAAGTCTAATATATTGTGAAATTCGAGGGATTACTAACGAGTACAAACTAGGAATACAACTGAAAAAGGCCTTGACCAAAACGGATAAAGACAAATTAAATTGTCTTTATCTTTTCCCCATTTTGGTCAAGTTCTATTTCCAGTTGCATTGCTAGTTGATGCTCAGTAGTAATCTCTAGGTGCAAGGGAGTCTTATTCCCAGGAGTCATGTCCCACACTTGGGGGAAAGTAATATTTGTATATGCTCAGTTTGCCTTTCAGCAAAAAGGAGGCACCCAGGAGGCAATTAGTAGGCACCCTATAATACTAGGCTAAGTTTTAATTTCAAGTGTCAAGATTCATAAGCACAGTCATCAGTATCAGGGGCCCATCAGTAGACCATCCTCCTTCACTAGTCACTGCCTCTGTACTCAGAGGGTTCTTGCTGACCTCTTAGAGAATGTGGCATAAGAGAATCTGAAGTAATCTGATACTATTTCAGTTATTGTATAAATCTCCATCCACAGTGACAATGCCCCATGAACATAGGAACACATTTATATGCCTGATATTTATGCTCAGGTGAGCTTCTTCCCATGTTATCCCCTGTCACTGACACCCCACTCCAATGATCGTACTCTGCCACAGACAGAGAACCATAAGTGCTGGAGAGGATGTGGAGAGATAGGAACACTTATTCACTGTTGGGGGGATTGCAGAATGGTACATCCACTGTGGAGGACTATTCCTAACATAGTTGAATACAAACTTGCCACATGACGCTGCAATACCACTACTGAATATATATCCAGAAAAACTGATAGCAGAGATACTAACACTCATCTGCACATCGATGTTCATAGCAGCATTATTCACGACTGCCAAAAGTTGGGAACAACACAGGTGTCCATACCTGATGAATGGATGAACAAACTGTGGTGTATTCACATGATGGAACATTATGCAGCAGTAAGAATAAATGAAGTCGGAAAGCATATGACAACATGGATGAATCTAGAGAACATTATGTTGAGGGAAGGAATCCAGTCACAAATGGAAAAATACTATGATTGTGTAATTATGAACCAAATATATTATGTAATAAATTGTATGATTGAAAAAATGTATATATACCCAATATATTTAATTTAGAAATGTATGTTTTATCCAAGTGTTTTCTTTTTTAAAAAAATACTGTTTATATACTCAATTATTAAATATACAAAATAAAGTTTAAAAAAAAGAACGAGTGAGGTTACACGGAAGAGTTGAAAACGGGAAATTTTTAAATGTGATTTGTTGCTCAAGAAAAGAGGTAACAAGAAAGAGACAGGTTTGTGGCACCTACAAAGCAGGAGGTGTCTGGACGTCAATCTGGAGAGACTGTGACAAAAGTAGCGCTTGCTCAAAGTAAAACTGCGGGTTTCTAACACCGAAGTCAGAAGCTGTGGGATGGCAAAACCCTTGCCCCTAAGGCTGAGGGCTGCAGTGTTCCCTGAAAAGTGCCACTTACATGGCACATTCCCAAGCCCCAAATTCCCCAAACACACAGTCCCCAAGCCCATGTTCCCTGAACCCCCGTAACCCACATTCCACAGACCCACATACCCTGAGTCTGCATTATCCCTGGCCTCTATTTCCTGGACCAAGCACTCCCCCAAATCCAGCCCTCCAGGCTTGGACTAACTCCGGGAATGGGAGGGTTTTGGTGGGAGGTGCAGAGGGGCCTGACGAGTGCAGATTCAATTTTCTGATCGCCCATTTTGCCCCTGAGCTTGGAGAAGCACACAAGTTGCATTGGGGGGAGACTAGGAAGAGAGGAGAAACGAATCTGCTAAGAGAGTCCAATTTGCCTAAACGCCCTGAGATAGGAAACATGGTCTGGGAGATGGTGGAGCCAGAAAATTAACTAGCCCTCCTGTAGCACACCTAATGGAGAGGGGCAGTAGGATGTGCTTTGCAGGCTTCCAATACCGTATTTAGGGGTCCTGGTAAGGTGTGGGTGCTTTCTCTCAAGAAATTAAGAGTCATTATTTTCTGTGGTGAGTTGGTTCACCAGGGACCCATTTGAATCTCCCATGGGACACCCCTCACAGAGCCTTCCTGCTGCCCTGGGTGAGAGGGGAGGGAGGGAGGGAGAAAGGGGACAGGTCAGACTCCTGAGCAGTTTATTCAACTGCAAAGAGGATTCCTTGCTTGAGGACTTATCTGGTTTTTTGTGGGTTTGTTTTCTTGTTTTTCTTTCCTCTTTAATCGCCAATGCAGTTTTTCAGTTTCTTTCTTTTTCTTGCTTCCCTTTTTTTTTCTTTTCTTTTTCTTCTTTTTTCTTTCTCTTTTTCTTTTTCTTTTTTATATTACAAGCTTCAGGCAGCGTTTATTCTTTACTGTGTTTCCTCATCCTCAATTTCCTCTGTTCTGTGTTTTCTGATTTTGGCTACCAACATCATCCTTTTTCCTTTACAGCTTTAAATTCTCCATCATATATTGCTTCTCTTATATTCCACCTCTCTTTGTTTAGTGCCCAATTTATCTGAATTTTTATTTCTAATACCTCTATTCTGTTTTCTATCTTTTCTTCACTCTGTATATTATTATCCTTTCTTTTCTCTTTCCCTCTCTCCTGACCACACTGGCCTTTTAATTCATATTATATTGCCCCCCCCCAAAATTCAGTTTATTATCTCATTATAGGTACTCCACTTTTCTTACTGTTATAACTCTACACAGCTTACATGAGTTTAATATCCATTCTGCTAGATCTCACAAGGTTCTTCTGCTAACATTTATTATCGATACTACATTTATACTTTTTCTATTCTTATCCTTTTTGCTTTCTCTGGCCCTAACATTTGCCTTCAAGGGAATGTAGCCAACAACAAAGACACTGAATAAGAACAACTAAGAGAAGACTTAACAAACACACAAAAACAACAACTAATTAAACTGCAAGACTTGACAAAGAAGCTAATCAACTGAATAAACCCATCAACATAAAATGATGACCAGAGAGAAACAAAAACTACAGACCATACCAATAATCAGGAAAACATGGCCCAATCCAATGAACAAACTAAACACCAGAAAGAGGAGTGGAATAGCAAATTAATAAAAGCTCTCAAAACATATTTCATGGACCACTTTAATGAAGTGAAGCAGAGATTAAGGATATTAAGAAAACACTTGGAGAGCATACAGAAGAAACTGTAATCACACTCAAAAACATAACGGATATGTTGGTGATGCACAGCACAATTCAAGAAATCAAAAATGCACTCTCAGCAAATAACAGCAGATTTGAAGAGGCAGAGGAAAGAATTCGTGATGTGGAAGACAGTACATCTGAAATCAAACAGATAGTAGAACTGATCGATAAAAAGGAAAAATCTGGCAGGGACACAGGGACCTGAATGGCAATGCAAAATGCACAAACATATGCACAGAAAGAGAAGAGAAGGGTAAGGGGACAGAAGGGGTGTGGGAGGAAACAATGGCCGAAAACTTCCCAAACCTGTTGAGAGTGATGGATGTACATGTCCAGGAAGCACAACACAAGAGAAACAGCATAAATCCTAGAAGACCTACACCAAGACATATACTTGTCAAACTGTCCAATGCTCAAGACAAAGAGAAAATACTAAAAGCAGCAAAAGAAAAGAGAAACATAACATACAAAAGACGCCCCATAAGATTAAGTGCTGATTTCTCATTTGAAACCATGGAGGCAGAAGTCAGTGGTATGACATAGACAATGTACTTTAAAAAAAATTTCCACCAAGAATATTCTATCCAGCAAAGCTAGCATTCAAAAATGATGGAAAGTTGTTGGATATGTGGGAGTACCGTATATTGTATATATGAATTACTGTAATCTACAACTTTTGTGAAGACAAGCTTAATAATTAGAAAAAAGAAAAAGAAAAAAAGAAAATGAAAGGATGCAGACATGAGGAAGAGATAGAAGTTGCCTTGCTGATGTGCATACAAGGGCAAACCTTATTGCAGTGATGGAAGGCAAAACATCAAAAAAAAAAAGCTTTTTTATATTTTAATTTTTTGATACCTCAATTTATTTTTACTTTAATTTTTCTAAATTAGTATGTATTCTATTTTATTATTAATGGAATCTGGCAATATATTAGGCTTCATTATCAAAAAGTTTTGGATCACAGAGAGTTTCAACAATGGCAGGAGAGGAACACTGGTGTGGGATGTTATTGATAGGGGGCACATGGTTGGGAGGGAGTTCTTCAAGGCATATATACAGGGTATATAAGAATGTTTGGATATTTTCATAGTGGTTACAGTCAAAAATGACAACTGAGGGAGTGCCGAGTTCCTAGCCAGGGGAGTTATATCACAGTCCCTAAAGGAGCAGCAACAATCCCCTAAAAGCAATGGCAAAGACCAAAAAAGGATGGTCCAACAATGAGCCCTGGATACTAATGACTATGCTTGTGAGCCTGTGTGCCTGAAATAAGAACTAGGCCTAGAGCTGCAGGGAGCCTAAAAGTTACCTCCTGAGAGCCACCATGTTCCTCAAATGTGGAGAATCTCGAAGCCAAACTCAGCATATAAATGCATTGCTTTCCCTCCAGCGTGGGACATGACTCCCAGGGATGAGCCTCCCTGTCACCGAGGGATTACTACCAAGTACCAGGTGATAATATAACTAGAAAATGACCTTGAATAAAAGGGTCAACTCAGTCCAGCAGAAGATCTCAGCCTACATGTAATGTCGGGAGTTAAAATGCATTTTGACCTTGAATAAAAGGAAGAAAAGAAAAGGACAAATGAGTTTATATGGCTATGAGTCTCCAAAAAAGAGCTGGGAGGTCATCAGATGGGTCGTCCTTATGCACACCTCAGCAGAGTCCAAGAGACAGATAAAGTAGATACAACCCCAGGTATTGGTTCTTCTGAGGGCTAGAGAGACAAACTGGTTCTATGGTCATGGCAGATGGAGTTCAGTGCCATGTCAGATGGCCCTACTTTGGAGTTTGTGTTTCTGAGTGATGGAGCTGGACTCAGATGGGATCTTTGTTCACAAGCCTCTCCTTTTTACCAGACCTGTGGTTGGTACTGGGGTTTAGTGTATACTTAGGGGACCTGAATCTCTGAACTGTCCATGTGATGGCCAGGCCTTGAGCCTCAACAGACTTGCAACTTCTACACTCTGGTTTATTGGCCTTACCCCAGCCATCTAACATGGAGATGAAAAAGGTCAATGACCACACCAGGGAACTAGCATGCCTAAAACTGAAAGGAGGAGAATTACATCCATCATTCATGTGGAATCTAAGCCCCCTCTTTTTTTTTTTTAAGATTTATTTATTTAATCCCCCCCCCCCCGGTTGTCCGTTCTCTGTGTCTTTTTGCTGTGTCTTGTTTCTTTGTCCACTTCTGTTGTCATCAGCAGCATGGGAAGTATGGGCGGGGCCATTCCTCGGCAGGCTGCACTTTCTTTCATGCTGGGCGGCTCTCCTAATGGGGCACACTCCTTGTGCGTGGGGCTCCCTTATGTGGGGGACACCCCTGCGTGGCACGGCACTCCTTGTGCGCATCAGCACTGTGCATGGGCCAGCTCCACACTGGTCAAGGAGGCCCAGGGTTTGAACCGTGGACCTCCCATGTGGTTGACGGATGCCCTAACCACTGGGCCAAGTCCGTTTCCCTCTCAACCCCCTCTTGATATAGATGTGGAGTGGACATAAACATTCCAGGGTCCACAGGATGGAAGAATACAGTATGGATTAAGAGTGGATTTACTGATATTCTATTTTGGAACTATTGTGATTAGTAATCAAAGAAAATATAGCATTGACGTGGAGAAAGTGGCCACGGTAACTCCTGAGGGTAGGGAGTGGGAAGAAGAGATGTGACATGGGGGTATTTCCAGGACTTGGAGTTGTCCTGGATGGTACTGCAGGGATGGTTACTGGACATTCTATGTCCTCCCATGGCCGACTGGGTGGACTGGGGGAGAGTGTAAACTATAATGTGGACCATTGACCATGTGGTACAGCAGTGCTCAGAGATGTACTCACCAAGTGCAATGAATGTCCCATAAGGATGTGGGAGGTTGTTGTTATGGGAGGAGTGGGGTGAGGGGGGTGGGGGGTATATGGGGATCTCATATTTTTATAATGTAACATTAAAAAATAAAGACAGGGGGCAAGATGGTGGCTGAGTGAGCATACCTGATAATATCTCCTGCAAAAAGCGGCTGGGCAGCATTGGAGGTTCTTCGAGACCAGGCTGTTTCAGGATTTTTGCAGGGCAGGAGGTGTCTGGACATTGATTTGGTGGGAAGGTAACAGAGAAAATTCATCTATAAGATATAATTGAGATTCTATTACACGGAGGTGGGAGCTGCATGTAGGACACTCCCTCCAGGGGTGGGTGGAGCTGCAGCACAGGTGCTGCAGTGCCAATTTCTGGAGGCTCTGCAGTACTGGAGAATTCATAAGCCCTGAGCAGGCTATTGGGGTGTTAACAGGAAAGGACTCCTTTGCAGACCGATTTGGGGAGACAAACGGGAGTTTTATTGCGAAGCGGGGAATTTTTGATTGCAGACACAAATAATAGCGCTTCCGCCTAGAGCCCCACCCCCCCCAAGCCCAGCTGCCAATCTGCAGTGGACTTAAATTGCTAGCAATAAAGGGATGCCACGAGGAGGCTGTATCAGGGTCTGGCAGGGTGGGAGATGTCTGGAAGCCGATTAGGGGAATATTTTGCGAAGTGTGGGAATTTCAGTTTTGGACTCTGTTAATCGGCGTTTCCGGCTGGAGCCCCACCCCTGGGCCTGGCTACTGATCTGCATCATTAAATTGGCTGCAGTGTAGAGGCACCCCCGGGTGGCCGTTCCAGGGGCTTACAGGTGGGTGGTGTCCTGAAGTCGAATTGGTGATACAGCCACAGAATAGACCCCAGTGAGTGAGTGAATTGCGGGGTTCAGACACATAGAATAGAGTTTGCAGATGTGACCTCACCCATAGGGCTGGCACCCAGCTGTGGGGATCCCTGAAGGCTGTGTTGCATTGCAGTGCTCCCAGACTCGCTGTTAACCAGACTTGAGGTTGCCAGGTCTGAGTCCCCTAAATCCTGGTGGCCCACAACCCAGAGATTCACACCTCTTGAGTCTTCAATATCTCAGACTTTCCATCCCTGAATCCATCATGCCCTGAGGTCCATCTGAGGTCCTTCAATGTCCTAGCCCTCAATGTTTGCATTTTTTCTTTTTTGTTTTTATTTTATTTTTTTAATGTCCTGATTGCTAACATTGCATTATCTCCTAGTCTTTTCTCCCAGCATATCCCCCAAAGTCTTTTTTTTCCCCCAGTTATTTAGGGTTTTTTTTTGTTGTTGTAGCTGTTGTGGTTGTTCCATATCTTTTTTTTTCTTTTCCCTACTTGTTCTGCTCCGTTTACCCACTCCCTTTTTCTTTCTTCCTTTGTTCTTTTTTCCTCTCTCTCTCTTGTCCCTCATTTTCTTATTTTATTTTATCTTAATTATACAATAGATGCTGCAGGGAACACCTCACATTTGCTGGGTTTCCTCATCCTCCACTGCCTCATTTCTGTGTGAATTGATTTTGGCTACCTACACTATCCCCTTTCCCCTACATCTTGATATCCCCCATCATCTACTGTCTCTCCTATATTCCACCTCCCTTTCTTTGATCCCCAAAGTGTCTAACTCTTAATTTCTAATACCTTTGTTTTGTTTTCTGTCTTTCATCCACTCTTGAAACTATTGCCTTTCTTTTCTCTTTCCCTCTCTCACAAAAACAATAGCTTTTTAATTCATACCATATTCCTCCCATATTCAGTAGACTACCTCATTAGAGGGACTCTACCTACTGCTATAACTCTACACAACTTACATGAATCTAATATCCATCCTCCCAGATCTCATATTGTGGCTCTGTTAACATTTATCACCAATACTACTTTACACTTTTTCCTTGCTTACACAATTGCCTTTCCCTGGCCCTAATACTTTCCTTTAAAGTGAACTCAACCAGCAATAAGAAATTAGAATATGAAGAACAAAGTGTCAACAAGAAGATGTAATACCTATGCAAAAACAACAGCTAATTAATCCCCAAGACTAGACAAAGAAGCTAAGGAACTGATTAAACCCATCAAGATAAAATGATGACCAGATAGCAACAAAAATCTACAAACCAAACCAGTAATCAGGAAAACATGGCTGAATCCAATGAACAAACTAAAAACCAGGAAGGAGAGCAGAACTTCGCACAAGTAATTAAAGATCTCAGAACATTTATCACTGACAAATTTAATGAAGTAAAGGAAGAGGTTAACAACATGAAGACAACACTTGGAGGGGAAATTGCAGACATACGCAAAAAGATAACAGATATGATGGGAATGAAAACCACAGTTCAAGAAATCAAAAATACACTTGCAGCAAATATCAGCAGACTAGAAGAGGCAGAGCAGAGAATTAGTGATGTGAAAGACAGTACATCAGAAATCAAACAGATAGTAGAATTGGTCAATAAAAAGATAGAAAAATCCAGCTAGGACTTAGGAACCTGGATGACAAGGCAAAACACTCAAACATAGGTATTATAGGCATCCCAGAAAGAGAAGAAAAGGGAAAGGGGTCAGAAGGAGTGTTGCAGAAAATAATGGCTGAAAACTTCCCAAATCTACTGAAAGAGGCAGATATACATATCCAAGAAGCACAGTGCACCCCAATCGTCATAAACCCCAACAGGCCCACCCCAAGACATATAGTTTTCAAATTATCCAATGCTCAAGACAAAGAGAAAATTCTAAAAACAGCAAGAGAAAAGAAAACCATCACATACAAGGGAAGCTCCATAAGATTAAGTGCTGACTTCTCAACTGAAACCACGGAGGCAAGAAGGCAGTGGTATGATATAGTCAAAGTACTAAAATAAAAAATTTCCAACCAAGAATACTCTACCCAGCTAAACTAGCATTCAAAAATGATGGAGAGTTCAAAATATTCACAGATAAACAGAAACTGAAAGAGTATGCCAACAAGAAACCTCCCCTTCAAGAAATTCTAAAGGGAGTTCTGCAGGAAGAAAGGAAAAAACAGGACTGGATGAGTTGGAGGAGATTATAAGAGCAACAAAAAAGACAAAAAGAGAAGGGAAAAAACAAACAAACAAAATATGACAAACACAAGTCCAATCAAAATATGGCTAACACAAGTAATTCCTTGAAAGTAATAACACTGAATGTCAACAGATTAAACTCACCTATCAAAAGATTCAGACTGGAACATTGGATAAGGAAATATGACCCATCTATATGCTGTCTACAAGAGATACATCTTAGACCCAGAGACCCATGGAGGCTGAAAGTGAATGTTTGGAAAACAATCTTACAAGCAAACAATAACCAAAAAAAGGCAGGAGTAGCTATATTAATATCAGACAAAATAGACTTTAATGCAAAACAATTGTGAGAAACAAAGAAGGATACTGCATTTTAGTGAAAGGGACAATCTGTCAAGAAGATTGAACAATCATAAATATTTATGCTCCTAACAAGGGCGCCTCTAAATACATGAGGCAAATGCTGGAAAAACTAAGTGAAAGATTAGATGCATCTACAATTATAGTGGGGATTTTAATACACCACTATCAACTCTGGACAGAACATCTCAAAAGAGAATCACTAAAGAAACAAAATATTTGAACAGTATATTAGAGAAGCTGGATCTAATAGACATATATAGATCATTACACAGCAGGATATACATTTTTCTCAAGTGCACATGGATCATTCTCCAAGATAGACCATATGCTAGGCCACAAAGAAAGGCTCAGTGAATTCAGAAAGATCAAAATCATACAAAATAATATCTCGGACCACAGTGGAGTGAAGCTGGAAATCTGCAAGGGCCAGAGGCCCAGATTTCACACCATGATTTGGAAATTAAACAGCACATTCTTAGAAAAACAGTGGGTCAAAGAGGAAATCTCAAAAGAAATCAATGACTACCTTGAAACAAATGATAATGATAACACTACATACCAAAATTTATGGGATGCAGCAAAAGCGGTACTGAGAGGGAAATTCATAGCTAAATTCATATATCAAAAAAGAAGAAAGAGCAAAAATTGAAGAACTAACTGCAGATTTGGAGGAATTAGAAAAACAACAACAAAGTAATCCTACAGGAAGAAGAAGGAAGGAAATAGCAAAGATAAGAGCAGAACTAAATGAAATAGAAAATAAGAAAGCACTTGAAAAGATCAACAAGACTAAGAGCTGGTTTTTTGAGAAGATCAACAATATTGACAAACCTTTAGTGAGACTAACAAAGAAAAAAAGAGAGAAGATGCAAATACACAAAATAAGAAATGAGAAAGGCAATATCACCACTGAACCCACAGAAATAAAGACTATCATAAGAGGATACTTTGAAAAACTATATTCCAACAAAAATGACAATTCAGAGGAAATGGACAAATTCCTAGAAACACATAAGCAGCCCATATTGTTGAAAGAAGAAATTGATGATCTAAACAGACCAATCACAAGTAAAGAGAGAGAATCAGTCATTAAAAACCTCCCAACTAAGAAGAGCCTAGGGTCAGACGGCTTCACAGGTGAATTCTACAGAACATTCCAGAAAGAACTAACACCAATCCTGCTGAAACTCTTCCAAAAAATCAAAACAGAAGGAACATTGCCTAACTCCTTCTATGATGCCAACATTACCCTAGTACCAAAGCCAAAGACACCACAAGAAAGGAAAATTGCAGACCAATTTCTCTAATGAACCTAGATGCAAAAATACTTAACAAAATACTTGCTAACCGTATTCAACAATACATTAAATGAATTTTACACCACGACCAAGTGGGATTCATTCCAGGTATGCAAGGATGGTTCAACATAAGAAAATCAATCAATGTAATACACCATATAAACAGACTGAAGGAAAAAAATCACATGATTATATCTATAGATGCAGAAAAAGCATTTGACAAAATACAGCACCCTTTCTTGATAAAAATACTCCAAAAGATTGGAATACAAGGAAATTTTTTGAACGTGATAAAGAGTATGTATGAAAAACCTACAGCCAACATTGTTTACAATGGAGAAATCCTAATATCCTTCCCTCTAAAATCAGGAACAAGACAAGGATGCCCACTGTCTCCCATTCTATTTAACATTGTCTTAGAAGTACTTGCTCGAGCACTGAGGCAAGAACCAGATATAAAAGGCATTCAAATTGGAAAGGAAGAAGTCAAAATTTCCTTATTTGCAGATGACATGATCCTACACATAGAAAACCCTGAGAGATCTACAACAAAGCTTCTAGAACTCATAAATGAGTTTAGTAAAGTCACAGGTTATAAGATCAAAGCGCAAAAATCAGTAGCATTTCAGTGCACCAATAATGAGCAAGATCAGGAGGAAATCAAGAAACAAATACCATTCACAATAGTAAATAAAAAAATCAAATATTTAGGAATAAATTTAACTAAAAATGTAAAAAACTTATACACTGAGAACTATACAAGACTGTTCAAGGAAATCAAAGACCTAAATAAATGGAAGAATATTCTCTGTTCATGGATAGGAAGACTAAATAGTATTAAGATATCTATCCTACCAAAACTGATCTACACATTCAATACAATCCCAATAAAAATCAACACAGCCTTCTTTAAGGAACTAGAAAAACTAACTATGAAATTTATTTGGAAAGGAAAGAGGCCCCGAATAGCCAAAGACATATTGAAAAAGAAAAACGAAATTGGAGCAATCACACTACCTGACTTCAAAACATACTACAAAGCTACAGTAGTGAAAACAGCATGGTATTGGCATAAGGAGAGACACACAGACCAATGGAATCAAATTGAAAGTTCTGATACAGAACCTCATATGTATAGCCATATAATATTCGATAAAGCCACCAAACCCTCTCAACTGGGAGAGAATGGCCTATTCAACAAATGGCGCCTGGAGAACTGGATATCCATATGTAGAAGAATGAAAGAGGATTACCATCTCACACCTTATACAAAGATCAACTCAAGATGGATCAAAGACCTAAATATAAGAGCCAAGACCATAAAGATCTTGGAAAGCTGTGTGGGGAAACATCTACAGGACCTTGTAATAGGAAATGGCTTCATGAATATTACACCAAAAGCACGAGCAGCAAAAGAACAAATAGATAAATGGGACTTCCTCAAAATTAAAGCCTTCTAGATGAGAGCAGGAGGCGTCTTTGGGACATGGAGCTGCCCTGGATGGTGCTTCAGAGGTAATCACCGGACATTGTAAATCCTCACAGGGCCTACATGATGGAATAGAGGAGAGTATGGGCCATGATGTGAACCAATGTATATGAGGTGCAGAGGTGCCCAAAGATGTACTTACCAAATCCAATGGATGTGTCATGATGATGGGAATGAGTGTTGTTGGGGGGGGGGAGAGGGGGGGTAGGGGGGTGGGGTTGAATGGGACCTCACATATATATTTTTAATGTAATATTATTACAAAGTCAATAAAAAATAAAAAAATTAAAAAAAAAATTAAAGCCTTCTGCACCTCAAAGGAGTTTGTCAAGAAAGTAAAAAGGGAACCCACACAATGGGAGAAAATATTTGGTGACCATATATCTGATAAGAGACTTATAACTTGCATATATAAAGAACACATATATCTTGAAAATAAAAAGATAAACAACCCATTTAAAAAATGGGAAAAGATTTAAACAGACACTTCTCCAAAGAAGAAATACAAATGGCTAAAAAGCATATGAAAATGCTCCAAATCTCTAGCTATCAGGGAAATGCAAATCAAAAGTACAATGAGATACCATCTTACTCCCATAAGATTGGCAGCTATGAAAAAAAGACAGAAGAATACAAATGCTGGAGAGGATGTGAAGAAAGGGGAACATTCATCCACTGCTGGTGGGAATGCAGAAGGATCCAACCATTCTGGAGAACAGTTTGGTGGTTTCTCAAAAAACTAACCATAGATTTGCCATATGACCCAGCAATACCACTGCTGGGTATATACCCAGCAGAACTGAAAACAAGGACAGAAACCGATATACATACACCAATGTTCATAGCAGCATTGTTCACTATCGCCAAAAGTTGGAATCAACCCAAATGCCCATCAACAGATGAGTGGATCAATAAAATGTGGTATATACATACAATGGAGTACTACTCGGCTTTAAGAACAAATACACTACAAACACATGTGATAACATGGATGAATCTTGAGAACCTTATGTTGAGTGAAGCAACCCAGGCATTGAAGGACAAATACTACATGACCTCAATGATATGAAATAAGCAAGCTGCCTCACAGAGCTAGAGACTGGAAGATAGGCTTACAGGAAATCGGGGGGTGGAGGAAGGATGTGAGCTGACGTCTGCAGGGGTGGAATCTATGATGAGCTGGTGGTAAGTATGAGCACAAAGAAGAGATAAAATGGGGGCAAGAGGTTGCCTTTGGGTGGGGCTTTGTGGGTTTGAGGGGGGCTGGGGCTGGGTGGATGGGTAATATTGTCCAAAAAATTGGGGGGAGGGAGGGGCAACATACGAACATAGGACAGTGTCAGGTGTTGGTTGAGAGTGAAATGCTGAGAAAACCGTATCAAAATATATTTAGGAGGGTTACCTGTTTAGGATACTCAGAGCGGATGTTCTGACTCGGACAGACTCCTGGGGAATGTCTGAATGCTCATTTTGGCAGGGTGGGTTGTACCATTGGGTAGAGACCCAAGTAGTGAGAGTGGGGGTGGACCCACATCCTGGGGAGGACTAATGCCGTCAAATAGAGGGAACTGTATCTCTTGAGAGAAAGGGTGGCTCCCAGGGCATTAGGGCAGTTGAGCAAGTCAGGCCCTGAACACTGTTGCAAGTATCTCTGGATGTGGCTCCTTGGGAAATGGAGAGTGGCTGTCACTGTGGGCCCCAAGGGGAGGGGAAAATGGATGTTGAATGGATGGAACCAAGGTAAATGTGGGGGCAAGAGAGGAGTTTCACGAGAGTACCCAAGGATGGATATAAAACATGTAATATTACACCAAAAACATATAGGGGACGACAGACTAATAATGTAAACCATAATGTAAAACATAGGATAACTAAAAAATTTAGAAAACTGTATATCCTAAAGTATGGACCACAATGTAAGCACAGATGACACCTTGTTTGAAAACTATTGTCTCGGAGTCTGTACATCAGTTTCAGTAAATATGATATGAATAAGTTAAAAGATTAGTGCTGTGGAAGGGAAAAGGTTTTATGGTGGATGTGTGGGAGTACTGTATATTGTATATATGAATTACTGTGATCTAGGGATCTTGTGAAGAGAAGCTCCATAATTAGGATAAAAGAAAAGAAAAAGATAGGATGTAGAATTTTTCCAAATCAATATGTATTCTATATCTAACCTTTAAACTCATCGCCATATTCCATTTTACTAGTAAGGGAACCTGACATTATATTGGGCTTCACTTTTCAGGAAGTTTTGGATCACAGAGTGGTTCAACAATGGCAGCGGAGGAATACTGGTATGGGATGTTATTGACAGGCGATATATGGGTGACAGGGAGTTACACAGGGCATAAGTCCAGGGTGCATGGAAATGTTTGGATATACTCACACTGTAAACAATTAAAAACAACAGCTGGGGGGGGCACTGGGTTCCTGGCCGAGGGGGGCTTTCTCATGGCCCCTAGGGGCACAGCAGCAGTTCCCCAGGTGCAACGGTAAGGACCAGGAAGGAATGAGGGTCCAACAGTGAGCCCCTGATACTGACTATGCTTGTGAGCCTATATGCCTGAAATAAGAACAAGGCCTAGAGCAGCACTGTGCCTAGGAGTTCCCTCCTGACAGCCTCCGTGTCACTCAAATGTGGCCAGTCTCGAAGCCAAACTCAGCATGTAAATGCAATGCCTTTCCCCCAGCATGGGACATGACACAGGTTATATGGGAGTCCCCTATATTCTGTATGTGACTCTACTATGACCTAAAATTTCTTTGAAGGATAAATGAAAAAAATATATAAGACACTGGGTGCATAAATTGAAGAAAATGTCACTGTACATACAGAATAACTGTCTTACCATGATGAAAGGCAAAATGCAAAAAAACACGTTACTTTTTCTTCAAATATTTTTCCATTATTTGTTAATATCCCAGTTTTTAAAAATATTTTTACTTTTAATTTTTTCTCTTTTATACTTATGTATAAAACTACTTCACTTTCTTAATGATTTTGTTGTAGGAATAATATAGGCCCTTTTTTTTCTGAGTATCAGACTTCTTTCTAGCAGCTAGAAACTAGAAACAGTCCTAATATATATCAGCAGGTGAGTAGATGAATGCACTGGGGTATATGCATTTATTATAATACTAGAAATACTACTCAGCAGTAGAGTCATGAATGCTTGGGATTCACAATATGGATGGATTACCAAATTACACTGAGTGAAGAAGGTAAAGAAATAAAGCACGTACATTATGATTCAATTTTTATAAATTCTGGAAGATGCAAAGTAATGCAGTGTAACATAGAGATTTGTCCTAGCTGGGCACGTTTTGGGAGGTTGGAAGAAGTAGGATGGAGGAATTAGAAAAGGAGAAGAGAACACTTGTAGGGTTGTTGGATTTGCTCACATTCTTGATTGTGGTGCTGGTTGCATGAGTGTATGCATATCAAAGTACATAAAGAATTTTATAATTTAAATGCATGTCATTTTTGAGATGTCAATTATCCCTCAAGAATCTGTTTTAAAAAATAGATATATTGGTAAGGAAGGTGATATGGAGACATAAATGAGGATCCATGATGTGACAGAGATTCCTGAAATACAATGCCTGAACGCTGGGCCTCTGCATGTTACTCAGGTAAACACTAGAAAGCATTCACAACACAATTGATTCCCACTACAGATAGGCATCTGTCCAGGGTGTAAACATCAGTAAGTTTGTCAAACTGTGTCTTGTTCCCATAGGAATTCCAGTCTAGTGATGTAGATTTGGGCTCACATTTACCAAATATGTGTTCATAGGCATGCCACTTAATTGTCTTTTATTCTTTTTGTAGTTTTACATCTGTGAAGTGGAGGTATATGGATACTTATTTCCATGTTTCATGTTCTTTTGTTAAAATGAAATGATTGGCATCAGTTTTAGCTTAGCACAACCATATAATAGGAAATCACATTTTCCTGAATGCTACCTCTTCTAAGGCCATCAGGACACTCATATCTGCTCTAGGCACTGTCCAGTATCCAACACTAGACCTTGCTTTATGGTGCGAGGAAATGACAACTGGGTCCATAACCCAGATGATTAAAACCAGCCCAGTCCTGAACCTGGAACTCTGGGAGAGGAGAGCCCCAGCCCTGGGATTCTGAGGTCTTCACATTCATTGAGTACAACTGAAAAGCAACAATTTATCATGGGGTTTTCGCTTAGCTAGGTTCATAATATGGCATGTTTAATAGAAATTTTTTTTTGTATAAAAATAAATATATTGGCTTTGTGAGTGAATGTGAGTGAGAAGGAGATTGACATTGTGGGAGAGTTTTCTGAAGGTGTTGAATGTTGGGTGCAGATGGTGGAGTCTGGGGGAGAGTTGGGTGTTGCCTGGGGAGTCTCTGAGACTCTCCTGGATCCTTTGAGTTCACCCTCAGTAACTAGTAGATGGGCTGTTTCCAGCAGACACCCTTGGGGGTTCAGGTTTCATGGAATTAAGAAACACTATGCAGACTATGAAGAGCAAGTCCATCATGTCCAAGAAAAATGCCTAGAACCTACCATGTCCGCCAATGGTTAGTCTGAAAGCCAAAAGTATGTTGGTGTATTACTGAGTGAGATAAAGTGAAGAGAGGTAGTGTGAGCCCAGATTCAAATCTCCCCTGCAGAGTGGCTTCCAGGGGTTGCTCATGGCCCCACAGTGCCAGAGTTGTGCAAAGGCAGGGGAGGTTGATTTTGTCACTGGAATATTCCATAAGGGTCTGTGTTTCTCCTGTACCAGTGGACAGCTCTTTTTTAAGTAATGAGTGGCTCTGTGGACACCTGTAGGATCCAGCAGCTGAGAGCAGAGTGTGTAGCTTTGATGACTGAGGGCTGCGTTTGAACCAGAGGAGCCTGCCAAGGACTGCAAAACTTCGCTAGCAATAGTAGCTGTACTGACTCACAGCTATAGCTCAGCCATCCCTGTCCAAGATGCCTGCCAAGGACAGTTCTAGCTGTCACCTACATCCACAGCCTGTATGCTCAAAACCAATGAAGATATGCTGTGTGGACGCATATTGTAGAGAAGAATGTAGGAGATCAGACCTACAGCTGTACAGGAACAGCAGGAATGACTGTAAGTTTGTCTCAGTGACACCAAGCCCATAGTTCAAGACCAGGGTTTGTGCCAGTGGAAGTCAAGAAGATGCACCTCAGGGATCATGTCAAAGAGAAGGTGAGGGGAAGGGGAAGGTCACTGAATCAAAGTGCAGGTACAGGGCAGGTGCAAGGGACCTCAAGATCATCGAGTCTAGTTATTTGAATGATACAAGATCTACTTTGGTCCATGGTTGCATCCTTGCTTATGTTTGTTCATTCCTCTATCTTGAGTGTGAAATAGTAATGCTTGCTCTCCTTCAGATAACATGGAGACTTAGATCTTATAGGGCAGATGAAGGAAATGTTTTGTTTGCAGTTGTAGATACTCCTTGCTTTTGGGGATCATTTTATTAGTTGCTCTGGGCAAATTCAATGATCTGGAGAGTAGGTGTTTTTGCACAGGATATGAAAAGCCTGAAGATTTAAGTCTCTACCTTGCCCATTTTCAGTTGGTGTAATAGGTAGACTTTGTCAGCTCAATCAGGTAAACTGTGCATTTGTTTGGTCAAGAAAGCACTGAGCTAATTTCAATACAAGGGTATTTCCTGGACTTTATTCAGTGAGTTGATGGCATAGATGGCAGAATACTTCTGCAGTCAATGAGATTGCCATCAGCAATGAGTGATGTCTCATCCTTTTGTTTGAAATTCTTAGAAGGAGAATGATCTCATCATTCAGAGAGAGAATCCCCATCTCTGTGTAAGATAGCTAGCTTCTCTGGTGGGAGTTGTAAAACTGACTCTGCCCTCTGATTATTTTCAAGGACCTTAAGGACCCTCTGTTTCCACTAATCAAGAGGCTACTGACAGTTCATGGCATTGTTACCAGATTTTGTCTAGGTTCTTGACTGAGCTGCAGAAATGAATTTCAAGAGCACATCGAGGGGGAAATAAAAGAGCACATCTGTTGAGTTAGGCCAATAATTTATCCAAGTTGGGCTGGAAGAGAAATGGGAGAAAATGACAGATCACAGGTCCCAGGTAGAGAGAAAGATGCTGAGAAGTGATCAAGCAGGCTGAGTTACAGACTACAATTTCCCACTATAGATTATAAATATCCAAGTTTTAGTTGCATGTTGATCCATGTGGCAGAACTCAGCGGAAGAAGGGTGCAGAAGGCAGGAGCAGGGTAACCCAGTACGGGGACTGAGACAGGGTGAAGGCAAGAGAGCAAGAGAGCTTGGCACTTGCGTTCAAACTATAAATCATTCCACACTTTGCTAACGGCAGGGTACATGTTGCAGCTGTTTGTTCTTTTGATTGATTTCCTCTCCCATCTGTCCCCCAGGAGGGCCCAATTATTAAGTCCTTGCAGAATATCCTGGGCTTCTCCTGGTTTCTGGAGGAAATTGTCTTCTGGATGGCAGAACCGTTTGTGGGGTCCCACAGCCATCTTAAGGTTACTGATGTCCCTGTGGACTCTTTGCCAGGTTCCAGATCTGACTCTTGACTCCCTGTCTTACTAGCTGGCTTCAGCATGAGTTGGCAATAGTGAAAGCAAAATATCATTCCATGGTGTGACTCTTTCAATGTTCATAAGAGGCAGGGATCTGGACTAGAGTGTTTTTAACCCCTTAAGTTGGTGACAGAGCTATGGCTTACCAGAAGAGGAAGGATATGGACATCATGGGGTGATTAAAGAGAAGTCCTGGAAGTCCAGGGAACTGAGGGCTGAATATGTTGATCAAACTTCATTGTCCAGTGGACAATAAGTGTCCTCCACTCAATCGCCTGCTAATGAGAAGGAACGGGAGACTTGAGTTCAGTTCAAAGACAGGTGTCCACACAGTGCTCTGGTCTCACTAACAAGGGTCCAACAAGGAAGTCAGCCTCAGATCTGCTCCACTGTAACAACTAGTACTAAATTCTATCCTGGGTGTTCCTACTCTCTTTGAGACCATAGTTACAAAGATGTATACTTAGACTGCATGGAGAGAAAAGAAATTTGCAATGACTAAAGGCAAAAACCAAGGTAATTGCTAAAACAGGGATTTCTGTACTTGGGACAGTGTGGGTAATGATTAAAAAAGAATGACATGAACTGGCTCATCTATGGCAGATTCTCCTGCTGTCTGTCACCTTAGATTCATTTTGAGATGACAGTAAAACAACTGAGAGATTTTTTTCATTGCTTTGGATCCTGGCTGTATAATGGAGCTTTGGGCCTTATAGGTAGATTTTTATGAGATAAACTCCTGTGGGAAACCA
Source organism: Dasypus novemcinctus (assembly GCF_030445035.2). NCBI lineage: Eukaryota > Metazoa > Chordata > Mammalia > Cingulata > Dasypodidae > Dasypus > Dasypus novemcinctus. The sequence goes on along the minus strand of NW_026688130.1, from coordinate 819,226 downwards.
TAAGTTAGTCACTGACTAGTACTGGTGCTCTTACAGCCTTTGATTTGGGCTGTTAGAGGTTCCCTATCACTAGGTTTGCAATAATTAACAAGTTGTGACTCAGTTTCCCCTGATATGCATTGAGGAAAGACAAGCCCCCCCCCCCCCCGCCCCCATAGCCTATGTGTCTGAAATCATGGCACTTCCCTAAAGGTTGAACAAAGAAACCACGTGGAAACAGAAGTAAAGTGAGATACAGTCCTTCACTCCCTGCAGATCAAAGCAACACCTGCTCCTCCAGCATTCCAAGAAAACATAACTCCCTAGCCCACTACCCTCTAGCCATACAAGGGAAATTTTTCACCTATAGGGCTTCCTATTGGCCCCTGCACCTCACTCAGACCCTCGACCCCCTTCCACTGACTATCATTTCCCTGCCTAGGAATATTCTATAAAATTCAAATCCCCCCTTTCCAGAAGCAGGCTGAAGTCTCTCTTCAGACCCCCACCCCTGGGAGAGCTTCCCAATAAAACTTCTCCGTGTAACAAGTCTTCATGTCCCAGTGAGCACCCCTTTTTCTCAAATAGGGGCTATGATGAAGATGATTATACCTGGATAAACAAACTGACCTCAAAAAATGTACATACATTCTCGCCGTCAGTCACCATACCACTGCTCAAATCCAAAATCTACTTGGTACATAACCACTCTCTGCCTCTGTAGCTTGATCCTTCCATCTCTCTGTACTGTGGGCTGAGATGCTTTAAGGAGAAAGATGATTCAGGGTAGCTTTCAGGTCCCAGTCCCTGAAGAAGACAAAAGGATGAAAGTCCCCATCAAAATATTTTTGAAAACCTCGGGGAGTGGAGGGACGCATCTTTTATGGCTCTATGGAAATAGGTGTTCAAATCAGCACGATATCTAGTGTCATGGAAGAGGAGCACCCAAATTAAATTCATGCATTTTTATCAGCACTAGCAAGGACAGCTAACCTGACATGAGGGCGGTCAGGGATGTGGCCCTTTAGACCCATCCAATACATTATTTTTGTTGCTTCTACATTTTTATGTGTGGAAGTAATTGGTGTGTTATATACTCTCTCTTCCCATCAGTGCCAGAGAGGATTCCTCCAATTGGGAAGAGGCACTTGGCTTAGTGGGCAGAGTTTAGAGCCGTTCTCATAGCTCTAACCAATATCACTCTTGATGAACCTTGATACAAAGATTTTTATTCACACTTGGACTATTGCCAGTGATTTACCCCTCTGACATGGCACCTTGAAAATTGCAAACAGGAAGATTTAACTAGCCCTCTTTGAGCCATAAGCTATGAAAATAAAAATGCAGCTGGGGATCAAACCTGTATATGCCCATGTTAAGTCCCTAAGTCAAGCTTCTGATCAAAACTGCACTATCCAAATGATTCCCGTTGCTTCATGGATACACAACACATGGTGACACTGCATAATCCTTGATTGACCAGGCACAAGGTAAAGAATGCTATGGTCCGATGTAGAGGCTACATCAATGCATGCCTGACTTGTGATTCATTCCAAAGTTGAATGGAAAGGGCACTTGGAAAAAGCATTGCTCCCGCCAGATTCTGGAACCTGCATTTTCCATGCAAAATACCTGCCAATTACTGTAGGCATTATCCCCATCCTCATTCTGACATTCCATGGGGGAAATAAATGCCCCTAGCTAGTGACCAGGAAAAATAGACTTTGGGCATTTCCTCCCAAAGCAGAGACCAGATTCAATTATTCAAAGTGAGCTCAGGAACCCTCCGGGGTTTGAACCAGCTGGGAGACTTAAATTGCAGGCATCATCACTAGGTGTCCCTTGCTGATCTGATTTCCACTTGGCAGGACCCAACAATTGTAAACACTCTCTTTCCAGGGGCACCATTTGTGCCCTCAAAATTATACTTCATATCCAGAAGCCAGGCATTCACATTGATGTGGGCTATGGGTGGAAGGCTCTTTGTCTCTTCAGAGATAACTAAGTTGTTTGACTTGTGAGTGTGGAAAGATAAGAGGCTGCAGTCCTGCCCTTAGGGAAAATGGCAAACAGGCTCCAGTCCCAGGAAATGTTTAACAATGCAAGAGCTATAAACTTCAAGTATTTAGGGGAAATGCAAAAACCAAATAAGCTAAAGGCTTATCTAGAATGTCTGGAGTCCATGCTAAAAGCTTACCTAAGATGTGGAAGAGATATATGCTAATTGAAGCCTATTGAACTGAAACAAAGGGACCATTTGGCCTTTCCTCTCTGTATAAAAGACGTTTGAAAATCTTGTTCAGGGCTCGGGATTCAAACAGAAAGCTCCCGAGTCCGGCCGGCCATCAATAAACCATTTTTCCTTCTCAAAATCATTCCTGAGTCCTGGCCTCTCTATACTCAAATAATTGAACTTCTCTTAAATTCCACAACATTTTTGGCGACTCTGGTGGGACAATAAATGAAGGCCAGAGACGGTAGCATTTTGCTGCCCCTTCCAAATCCCCGAGGAAGCCGGGAGGACTCGGGTGAACCCCAAATCTGGGCGCCCCTGGATTAAATTTAATCCAGAAAAGATGTGGGCTCCACCAGAATCTTCCCGACAAAAATCGAGGGCAATGGAAGGTCTGAAGAGAAAGATTCTGGGAACGAAAAAGAACTCCGAACATGGAAGAAGGTAAGACTCCCCGGGTGAGCACAGTCTGGAAGGCCCTAGTTTAATTGCTAGGAAGGGGAGGCTGATCACCTCCCGAGAGAACCCTAGTAGCCCCAGAAGGCTAGGGGGAAGCCGTTCTGTCTAGGCTTGGGAAAAGGAGGAAAACCGGGGAAAAGCCCTGGTGTTTTGGGTTTGTCTAACTGCATGTTAGAATCTGGTACTGGTCTTATATCCACTAAAGGAGTGGAGTCTCCATTTTAATAGGAAGGGTATTTATAGGTTCAAGTCCTAATGTCCTGGAAATTGGTCTAGATTAAGGAAAACAAAACTTGGTTACAGGAAAATGGATCGGCTTTTCTGGTGGAGCTTGGTCTGGGTGTAAAGTTTAAACAGTGGAAAAGTCTAGCTGAAATCTTTTGTTATGGTGCTAATTTGTGAATGAATTCGCTTTATACCAAATGTTAAGTGTTCTGAGGTTTGTGATGGCTGTGGGGGCAGCCGTGGTGAAAATAAATATATAAACTTGTGAGTCAGATTAGTGACCTTTGTGCTTCTGTCTGTGTCAGCTCAATGTTAGTGTTGGAGTTGTGTCCTTACATAAAGTAGAATTACAGCTGAGCTGGAGCCCTCCCTTGCCATTGGCAAGGGGGTGAAATGATTCTGGGGCAAAAGCTGAGGAGTCTAGATGTTTGTGCATGCTCTGCTGTCTTGTCTCTGGTCTGGCCCTTTGCCGGGGCTTGGAGGCCATCTGTGTCCGCGCCAAGCACCCAAGTTTGTTGGGAATGTCCCAGTCGGGGCGGCTGGGTTCCTGGGAGAGTTGCCAAATTTGAGTAAGTTCTGTCTGCCCATTTTGGCTGAAAGCTGGAAATCGGGGAGCGGCTTGCCCCTTTCCAGTGAGTCCACCCTTCTATTCATAAGCCGCATTCCTGTTTGTTGTGCACCCGACTGTCTGAAAGGGGGGGGAATTGAAGGAGGTGAAAAGCAGAATCAGAATAAATGCAGTAAATTTCCCTCCTTAGGGTGTCAAAGCCAAAATACGTTTGCATTCTGCTCAGGTTCTTAGAAGGTATTGTAGTAACCTTAAGTGAGAGAATGTGTTCTGTGAAGGTAAAATCTGTCTTAAGGGTATAAATAATTATAAAAGTTTTACAAAGCATTGTTTAAGGTATTTAAGTGGCTAATTGCAGAAAGTCATTATTTAACAAAACTGAATTGATAATAATAATAATAAAAGGCAATTTTATAACAAACTTTTTCGGCAGCCAATCTCCCCTGCCAACTTGCTTCCAAAAAAACTGTTTCTGGTATTACATGCTACTAAGTATTTAAAGTGAAGAAAAGTTCATTATTTTAACAAACTTGTTTAGTATTAATGGCAATTATATGTTGTAAGAAGTTTGCCTGGTAACTTAGTATGTGGGATATATGGAGTGTGTTTTTATTGTTAAGGCAACAGAAGATGATTTTGTCCTAAGATAAAATGATTGATTATTGGAAAGAGTAGAGTGTGGGACAGAACCTGAATGAATACTGAAAGTGTAGAAGGTTTGTGGAAGGGAAATTTTTATGATTAAATTGAGTAAGATCAATATACAAAGAACATATTTTATCAATAGCTTCTTGTGCTTTAACCTCATCATATCCTCAACGTTTGAAGAAGAGTCTTACCTCTTTTAAAAGAACATTTTATGTTCTAGAAATCAAATCCTGAAAAGTAGCCTTTTATTTCAAACTAACTGCAAGAGTTATTCTTTTACTTTAAAGGAAAAATTAAAGTAATGGTTAAGTTCATTTAATATGTTATAAGTTGAATGAAAGGTATTTAAAGGTGTTATAAAATTAATAGGTTTTTAAAAAAAATTAATAAAAACTGTAACTGAGTTAAAATCATTTATAAATGCATTTATATTATAATACAGTGGAAAGATAATAACTGAGATTAGAGCTGGGTGAATTTAGCCTGAAACTATTATTTAAGTGTAAATTCTACACTAACCTTTCCTTTGTTTATGGTTGCTTCAGGCCTAACCTTGCCCTTTGCCTTTGCCTATGGTTATTTCATAATTGAGAAGAGCTGGGACATCACTGTCTCCTCTCCTGGTATTAGTAACCCTTTCTCTCATGAATTCAAGTGTAAACTAAATAAATTGCTGCCTGATAGAATAAGGTTAAATGGCCACTGGAGTTTTATTATCTCCAAAACCAAAAAGGGGGGTGGAGGGGGAGAAGTCTCCTGCCTTGACGGTCAGTGTTCCTAAGAGTGGCAATTCATGAGAGAAAGCAGTCTGTCTCCCTGAGGCTTCAAATAGCCTCAGTAAATATATATAAAATTAATCTTGTTGCTTATCCAAAATTCTGCTAATTTCAAAGTAAAATATAAAGTTCTAAAACAAAATGGTGCTAAGGCATTGAGAACATTTTGGTTATTACAATCCATTAAGTAAGAAAGAAAATTCTTGTGGTAAACTGCATGGTCATAGTGCAAATTAAGAAGAGTTTCAAAAGTCTTTGAAAAGTTTAAAGTAACTAAAGTCATGTTGTTGTGTCAAACTATTCATGTCTGCCTATTTGCTCAAATTGTTGAGGTTAAATATGCAGTTATATAAGTAACATGTATTTCTGGACCCCTAATTAATTAAGCTAAACAGTATATAAAATAATGCAAATTACAAGTAATATCAATGAGTTGTGTTTGTGTCTAACTCTTTGTGTCTGCCCATTTTTAAAAAAAAATGCTCAATGTATGTCTTCATACATCAGGATAATATCAAATTAACAAATACAAATTCTTAAAAGAGGTCTATTCAAATTGTTAAAAATTAAATATGCAGTTATATTTATAAATATTCTTAAAGCCCAAATTGAACTAAGCAGGATGAAAAAGTCATAGAAATCTGATTATGGAAACAATTGGGAAAGGGCCTCCTCTTTGCAAGAGCTTTTAAGGCAAGACTAGGTGTGGCAGATTAAACCTATCTACTAGGCTAGGGAATTAAGAATCAGTTTGCCTGGTAATTTCCCAGTTTAAACCCTTGTCAGCCATAAATTGCAAAAAAAAAAAAAAACACACACACACACAAAGATTAGGTTAATTTTCACATAAGAAAAATGTTGATGTAACCTGGTGGCCTGCTGCCTCAGTCTCCCACTCCCGGGTTGGACAGCAGTGGAGACCAGTTTAGGCCAGTCCTATGGGCAGTGGAAGGATGCCCAAGAAGGAGCTAACTAAGTCGGTGCCATTTCAGCACTAAATTCTATTCCTTATTTGAAAAAGGGGGGAGCAGGTAAAAACTAAAATGGTTGGAATGTGATAGAGGAAGCAGTTAAATCAAACTTTTGTGTGGGAAAGTTAAATCTCAGATAAGCTGTAACTTCTGAAGTATCCAATCTATGGAAAAACAGAGGAAGAGCTTGCATGCTAGGCTTAGGGGTATAAATTGTGTCATTTTTCTTTGTTCAGGGCACCAGCCATATCTGGCTCTGCACCCCTTCTTGCAAGATTGAGAATAAATTATTTTCTTCTCCACAATCTGGTGAGCCTTATTTTCTTCCAGAAGATTTCTTTCCAACAAAATAAGGTAATTAGTGGCTCTATTAACAAATTTCAGTAAGTAAAGGAAAGTCCATAAAAACTATGGAGAGATCTTTCCTGGGTTATGATTTAAAAAAAAAAATTAAGTAATTGTGTAATGTGTTTTAAAACCTGGTAGTCAGTATGCATGTGTTTTAAAACCTGGTAGTCAGTTATGCTTTTAAATTAATAATTTTCATAACTTAAAGAAAAGAAGTTTTTAGCTTCCTGTAAGGGAAAAAGAGAACATTCCTTGCATAAACTATTATGGTTTCAATTTTATTTAACTTGAGTGTAATCTCCCATAGTTAATTTATAAACTAAATTAACATTATGTATGAAATCTTTAGAGTAATGAAAATTGTAAGTTCACATTGATGAAATTAGGCTAAAGGAAAAAGATTGTAGATATGCTCTCTTAAATAAAGAGTAAATTTCTTTCATTGGTAATTGTAATTTAGTAAGTTTATTTAAACATGAGGTGGCTAGTCAATGTGGTCATAGTCAATTATAAAGAGTTTGTAAAACATCTTCCAAACTGAAAATGTTTAAATAGTTCTAATTGTAGAAGTCATTGTTAACTAAAGAAACTTAGATTGGTATTGGTAGCAGAAATAACTTCATGATAATAAACCTGTCTGAAGGCCACTGCAAAATACACATTTAAGTAAATGGTAATAAAAAGTTGTCTTGATTCTATTGGAAATATTCTGTTTTCATTCTAACAATGAAAAATAATATTTTTCCTCTATTACTAAAGTAAAGTACCTACTGTTATCTTCATAGTAAAATTGTGTAAGTAAATAGTCATTTGATATATGTATTGCGTTAAGTTGTTTAAAATATATATAAAACAAGGAATAAACTTTAACATTGTCAAACTCTTGTGCATTCGAACCAGGCCTTGTATACATTACAGGTGGCCTCTCCATGTGAGTTATTGGCTAGGCTGGTCACTGACCCCTCAATTAAAAATATGTGCTATATCAGTCTCTGGTTCTGCTCCTGAAGTCGATGGAAACTATATTGCAGTTTCAAGCTCCTGCAGCCAATAATGACTCGGTACAGCCAAGTGTACAATGGATATCGCCTCCAGACTGGCACTGTTCCATGGTGCCAGAGAGCACTATGCACCAGGCTAGTAGAATACTGGAAAATCTCTGGAATACTGGAAGGATGCTGCAACTTGCTCACTGCGTTGAAGAACATGCTAAGTGGAGCCATGATACCAGGAGACTGTAAGTAAAACTTAAACACAATTGGCATTATGGCCTGCTCTCATGGAGAGATAACATGTAAAGTATTACAAACCTGAAACTCAAAACTAATAATGGCAACTTTGAGTCCTTATGCATTAAGTAATACATTAGTTAATATTAAGTGCTGTACTTTTATCCTGTACTAAATATATGCCTAATAATTGTAATGTTATCTTTTCTATTTTGGATCAAGTGCAGAAGTATATTAGACATGTTAAATTACTGGTAAAATCATTTTCTAAACAGTTAATAACATGTCTATAGAATAAGGTGGCAGTCTCAGCCAGTCTCAGTTAGCAAAAGTGAGGCTTGCTTGCTGATGGTGAGTCACCTATTGAACAAGTCAAAATTGCTAGAAATTGTACAATGAAAACCAAGGTGTAAAAATCTTTATTCTGTAGTTCTGATCACTCCCACAGGTGAAAACTAAGAGTATTTCCAAATTAGTGTTCTAATCCTGAGTGAAGCCAGTTGCCCAAGGAGTACCAGTTCACCAGGAGCATCTGACAGAGCGAATGAGTGTCAATCATTGAACAGCTTGGAATGTGTCTTCAGACAAAGCTAAGTGTCTGTTGCAATTTCTCTATAAAGATGGATAACTTTAAAAAGAATATATATATGCTGTTCCCACCAGCTTTTAAGGAGTGCCATCTTTATAGGCACCTAAACTTTTCTACCTCTGTAATCCAATGTGTCCTCTTTTAAAAACGGGTATTCCAAATTTTTAATTAAGTTTGTTTCTTTCAGAGTGAACATCTTATTAACCATATGAAAACTTCATCCAACTTCGTACAGAATGCCAGATCCACCTTCCTCCAGTTAGAATAAATTAAGAGTTTTACACCTTATTAGGCAATGACTACAGCCCATGGCCAGCAGGAAGCAGTTACAGAAAAGAGATCGTCTCCCTTCAGCACCCCTTTTAAATTAAAGGTGTAAACTCTTTAAGAGTAAAATAAAAGTAATAGATGGATCTGGAACCTGACTGGAAATCCACGTAAGTGCCAGTGGCAGCAGAATAACTGCGGGAGGCCCCTGCCCAAGATTCTGCTGTCCAGAATGAAAAGCTCTAAACTTCTAAAAACAGTCCTGGATGCTGTACTAAAGACTGATAAATAATCTGTCAAGACAACAAACAGCCATCCACCTCATAGCTCCAACAATAATTATGCCAAAGCTTAGCAGGTAAACTTTGACAAAGGGGGGGAATGATGTGGGCTATGGGTGGAAGGCTCTTTGTCTCTTCAGAGATAACTAAGTTGTTTGACTTGTGAGTGTGGAAAGATAAGAGGCTGCAGTCCTGCCCTTAGGGAAAATGGCAAACAGGCTCCAGTCCCAGGAAATGTTTAACAATGCAAGAGCTATAAACTTCAAGTATTTAGGGGAAATGCAAAAACCAAATAAGCTAAAGGCTTATCTAGAATGTCTGGAGTCCATGCTAAAAGCTTACCTAAGATGTGGAAGAGATATATGCTAATTGAAGCCTATTGAACTGAAACAAAGGGACCATTTGGCCTTTCCTCTCTGTATAAAAGACGTTTGAAAATCTTGTTCAGGGCTCGGGATTCAAACAGAAAGCTCCCGAGTCCGGCTGGCCGTCAATAAACCATTTTTCCTTCTCAAAATCATTCCTGAGTCCTGGCCTCTCTATACTCAAATAATTGAACTTCTCTTAAATTCCACAACAACATGACTCCCTCCAAAAAATAAAAAAAAAAACAAGAAAGAAAGAAGGAAAGAAGGAAAGAAGAAAGGAAAGGAGAAGAAGAAAAAAAAGGAATTGTACCCTCGGGTCATGGTAAGGAATATTTCCTTGTTAAGGAAATACCATCAAGCGATCATGTAGCCTCAGATGATTTTGGACATCTTCCAAAATGAGGATATTTCTGGTTACTTTGGTAGTTTTCTGCAGAGATAATTAATTCACTGTCTATGCACATTCTGTGGGCAGTTTTCTCTATGATCGGATCATCACATTAGAAATGATGGTGTTGTAGAATTTGAGAGAAGTTCAGTTACTTGAGTATAGAGAGGCCAGGACTCAGGAATGATTTTGAGAAGGAAAAATGGTTTATTGACGGCCGGCTGGACTCGGGAGCTTTCTGTTTGAATCCCGAGCCCTGAACAAGATTTTCAAATGTCTTTTATACCGCAAGGAAAGGCCAAATGGTCGCTTTGTTTCAGTTCAATAAGCTTCAATTAGCATATATATCTTCCACATCTTAGGTAAGCTTTTAGCATGGACTCCAGACATTCTAGATAAGCCTTTTAGCATATTTACTTTTTGCATTTCCCCTAAATACTTAAAGTTTATAGCCCTTGCATTGTTAAACTGTTTCCTGGGACTGGAGCCTGTTGTTATTGTCCCTGAGGGCAGGACTGCAGCCTCTTACCTTTCCACACCCACAACCTTCAGCTTAGGTTATCTCTGAAGAGACAAAGAGCCTTCCACCCATAGCCCACATCATTCCCCCCCTTTTGCCAAAGTTTAACTTGCTAATCTTTGGCATAATTATTGTTGGAGCTATGAGGTGGATGGCTGTTTGTTGTTTCGATTGATTATTTATCAGTCTTTAGTACAGCATCCAGGACTGTTTTTAGAAGTTTAGAACTTTTCATTCTGGACAGCAGAATCTTGGGCAGGGGCCTCCTGCAGTTATTCTGCTGCCACTGGCACTCATGTGGATTTCCAGTCAGGTTCCAGATCCATCTATTACTTTTATTTTACTCTTAAAGAGTTTACACCTTTAATTTAATAGGGGTGCTGAAGGGAGACTATCTCTTTTCTGTAACTGCTTCCTGCTGGCCATGGGCTGTAGTCATTGCCTAATAAGGTGTAACTCTTAATTTATTCTAACTGGAGGAAGATGGATCTGGCATTCTGTACGAAGTTGGATGAAGTTTTCATATGGTTAATAAGATGTTCACTCTGAAAGAAACAAACTTAATTAAAAATTTGGAATACCCGTTTTTAAAAGAGGACACATTGGATTACAGAGGTAGACAAGGTTAGGTGCCTATAAAGATGGCACTCCTTAAAAGCTGGTGGGAACAGCATATATATTCTTTTTTAAGTTATCCATCTTTAGAGAGAAATTGCAACAGACACTTAACTTTGTCTGAAGACACATTCCAAGCTGTTCAATGATTGACACTCATTCGCTCTGTCAGATGCTCCTGGTGAACTGGCACTCCTTGAGCAACTGGCTTCACTCAGGATTAGAACACTAATTTGGAAATACTCTTAGTTTGCACCTGTGGGAGTGATCAGAACTACAAAATAAAGATTTTTACACCTTGGTTTTTATTGTACAATTTCTAGCAATTTTGATTTCTTCAATAGGTGACTCACCATCAGCAAGCAAGCCTCACTTTTGCTACACAGCAGAGTATAGCAGAATATAGAAGTTGACTGAGACTGGCTGAGACTGCCACCTTATTCTATAGACATGTTATTAACTGTTTAGAAAATGATTTTACCAGTAATTTAACATGTCTAATATACTTCTGCACTTGATCCAAAATAGAAAAGATAACATTACAATTATTAGGCATATATTTAGTACAGGATAAAAGTACAGCACTTAATATTAACTAATGTATTACTTAATGCATAAGGATTCAGAGTTGCAATTATTAGTTTTGAGTTTCAGGTTTGTAATACCTTACATGTTATCTCTCCATGAGAGCAGGCCATAATGCCAATTGTGTTTAAGTTTCACTTACAGTATCCTGGTATCATGGCTCCACTTAGCATGTTCTTCAACGCAGTGAGCAAGTTGCAGCATCCTTCATCTTAGAGAGATTTTCCAGTATTCCACTAGCCTGGTGCATAGTGCTCTCTGGCACTATGGAACAGTGCCAGTCTGGAGGCGATATCCATTGTACACTTGGCTGTACCGAGTCATTATTGGCTGCAGGAGCTTGAAACTGCAATATAGTTTCCATCGACTTCAGGAGCAGAACCAGAGACTGATATAGCACATATTTTAATTGAGGGGTCAGTGACCAGCCTAGCCAATAACTCACATGGAGAGGCCACCTGTAATGTATTCAAGGCCTGGTTTGAATGCACAAGAATTTGACAATGTTAAAATTTATTCCTTGTTTTTATATATATATATTAAACAACTTAATGCAACACATATATCAAATGACTGTTTATTTACACAATTTTACTATGAAGATAACAGTAGGTACTTTACTTTAGTAATAGAGGAAAAATATTATTTTTCATTGTTAGAATGAAAACAGAATATTTCCAATAGAATCAAGACAACTTTTTATTACCATTTACTTAAATGTGTATTTTGCCGTGGCCTTCAGACAGGTTTATTATCATGAAGTTATTTCTGCTACCAATACCAATCTAAGTTTTTTAGTTAACAATGACTTCTACAACTAGAACTATTTAAACATTTTCAGTTTGGAAGATGTTTTATAAACTCTTTATAATTGACTATAACCACATTGACTAGCCACCTCATGTTTAAATAAACTTACTAAATTACAATTACCAATGGGGAAACGGAGTTTGGCCCAGTGGTTAGGGCGTCCGTCTACCACACGGGAGGTCCACGGTTCAAACCCCGGGCCTCCTTGACCCGTGTGGAGCTGGCCATGTGCAGTGCTGATGCGCGCAAGGAGTGCCGTGCCACGCAAGGGTGTCCCCCGCGTGGGGGAGCCCCATGCGCATGGAGTGCGCCTGCCCATGAGGAAAGCCGCCCAGTGTGAAAAGAAAGAGCAGCCTGCCCAGGAATGGCGCCGCACACACTTCCCGTGCCGCTGACGACAACAGAAGGGGACAAAGAAACAAGACGCAGCAAATAGACACCAAGAACAGACAACCAGGGGAGGGGGGGAAATTAAATAAATAAATAAATCTTAAAAAAAAAAAAAAAACAATTACCAATGAAAGAAACTCACTCTTTATTTAAGAGAGCATATCTACAATCTTTTTCCTTCAGCCTAATTTCACTAATGTGAACTTACAATTATCATTACTCTAAAGATTTCATACATAATGCTAATTTAGTTTATAAATTAACTATGGGAGATTACACTCAAGTTAAATAAAATTGAAACCATAATAGTTTATGCAAGGAATGTTCTCTTTTCCCCTTACAGGAAGCTAGAAACTTCTTTTCTTTAAGTTATGAAAATTATTAATTTAAAAGCATACTGACTACCAGGTTTTAAAACACATGCATACTGACTACCAGGTTTTAAAACACATTACACAATTACTTAATTTTTTAAATCATAACCCAGGAAAGATCTCTCCATAGTTTTTATGGACTTTCCTTTACTTACTGAAATTTGTTAATAGAGCCACTAATTACCTTTATTTTGTTGGAAAGAAATCTTCTGGAAGAAAATAAGGCTCACCAGATTGTGGAGAAGAAAATAATTTATTCTCAATCTTGCAAGAAGGGGTGCAGAGCCAGATATGGCTGGTGCCACGAACAAAGAAAAATGACACAATTTATACCCCTAAGCCTAGCATGCAAGCTCTTCCTCTGTTTTTCCATAGATTGGATACTTCAGAAGTTACAGCTTATCTGAGATTTAACTTTCCCACGCAAAAGTTTGATTTAACTGCTTCTTCTATCACATTCCAACCATTTTAGTTTTTACCTGCTCCCCCCCTTTGTCAAATAAGGAATAGAATTTAGTGCTGAAATGGCACCGACTTAGTTAGCTCCTTCTTGGGCATCCTTCCACTGCCCATAGGACTGGCCTAAACTGGTCTCCTCCACTGCTGTCCAACCCGGGAGTGGGAGACTGAGGCAGCAGGCCACCAGGTTACATCAACATTTTTCTTATGTGAAAATTAACCTAATCTTTGTTTTTTTTTTTGTTTTTTGTTTTTCATTTTATGGCTGACAAAGGTTTAAACTGGGAAATTACCAGGCAAACTGATTCTTAATTCCCTAGCCTAGTAGATAGGTTTAATCTGCCACACCTAGTCTTGCCTTAAAAGCTCTTGCAAAGAGGAGGCCCTTTCCCAATTGTTTCCATAATCAGATTTCTATGACTTTTTCATCCTGCTTAGTTTAATTTGGGCTTTAAGAATATTTATAAATATAACTGCATATTTAATTTTTAACAATTTGAATAGACCTCTTTTAAGAATTTTTATTTGTTAATTTGATATTATCCTGATGTATGAAGATATACATTGAGCATTTTTTTAAAATGGGCAGACACAAAGAATTAGACACAAACACAACTCACTGATATTACTTATAATTTGCATCATTTTATATACTGTTTAGCTTAATTAATTAGGGGTCCAGAAATACATATTACTTATATAACTGCATATTTAACCTCAACAATTTGAGCAAATAGGCAGATATAAATAGTTTGAGACAAAAACATAACTTTAATTACTTTAAACTTCTAATCTTTACAAAACAAGTGTGACTGCAAACATTTCAAAGACTCTTGAAACTCTTCTTAATTTGCTCTATGACCATGCAGTTTACCACAAGAATTTTCCTTCTTACTTAATGGATTGTAATAACCAAAATGTTCTCAATGCTTTAGCATTATTTTTTTGTTTCAGAACTTTATATTTTACTTTGAATTTAGCAGAATTTTGGATAAGCAACAAGATTAATTTTATATATATTTACTGAGGCTATTTGAAGCCTCAGGGAGACAGACTGCTTTCTCTCATGAATTGCCACTCTTTGGAACACTGACCGTCAAGGCAGGAGACTTCTCCCCCTCCACCCCCCTTTTTGATTTGGAGATAATAAAACTCCAGTGGTCATTTAACCTTATTCTATCAGGCAGCCATTTATTTAGTTTACACTTGAATTCATGAGAGAAAGGGTTACTAATACCAGGAGAGGAGACAGTGATGTCCCAGCTCTTCTCTGGCCTGTAGGGGCAGAAGCTATTATGAAATAACCATAGGCAAAGGCAAGGGGTGAGGTCAGACTTGAAGTAACCATAAACTAAGGAAAGGTAAAGTTTAGAGTTTACACTTAATAATTTCAAGCTAAATTCACCCAGCTATAATTTCAGTTATTACCTTTCCACTGTTTCATAACATAAATGCATTTATAAATGATTTTAACTCTTAGTTACAGTTTTATTAATTTTTTTAAAAACCTATTAATTTTATAACACCTTTAAATACCTTTCATTCGACTTATAACATATTAAATGAACTTATTACTTTAATTTTTCCTTTAAAGTGAAAGAATAAATCTCTTGCAGTTATTTTGAAATAAAAAGCTGTTTTTCAGGATTTGATTTCTAGAACATAAATGTTCTTTTAAAAGAGGTAAGACTCTTCTTCAAACACTGAGGAAATGATGAGGTTAAAGCACAAGAAGCTATTTTGTAAAGATTTTCTTTGTATATTGATCTTACTCAATTTTAATCATAAAAATTTTCCTTCCACAAACCTTCTACACTTTCAGTATTCATTCAGGTTCTGTCCCACATTCTACTCTTTCCAATAATCAATCATTTTATCTGAGGACAAAATCATCTTCTGTTTCCTTAACAATAAAAACACACTCCATATATCCCACATACTAAGTTACCAGGCAAACTTCTTACAACATATAATTGCCATTAATACTAAACAAGCTTGTTAAAATAATTAACTTTTCTTCACTTTAAATACTTAGTAGCATGTAATACCAGAAACAGTTTTTTTTTAAAAGCAAGTTGGCAGGGGAGACAGGCTGCCGAATAAGTTTGTTATAAAATTGCCTTTTATTATTATTATTATCAATTCAGTTTTGTTAAATAATGACTTTCTGCAATTAGCCATTTAAATAACTGAATTTAAACAATGCTTTGTAAAACTTTTATAATTATTTATACCCTTAAGACAAATTTTACCTTCACAGAACACATTCTCTTACTTAAAGTTACTACAATACCTTCTAAGAACCTGGGCAGAAAGCAAAGGTATTTTGGCTTTGACACCCTAAGGAGGGAACTTTACTGCATTTATTCTGATTCTGCTTTTCACCCCCTTAACTTCCCCCGCTTCCAGGCAGTCGGGTGCACAACAAACAGGAATGCGGCTTATGAATAGAAGGGTGGACTCACTGGAAAGGGGCAAGCCACTCCTCCCTTTCCAGCTTTCAGCCAAAATGGGCAGACAGAACCTACTCAAATTTGGCAACTCTCCCAGGAACCCAGCCACCCTGACTGGGACATTCCCAACAAACTTGGGTGCTTGGCGCGGACACAGATGGCCTCCAAGCCCCGGCAAAGGACCAGACCAGAGACAAGACAGCAGAGAATGCACAAACATCTAGACTCCGCAAACATCCAGACTCCTCAGCTTTTGCCCCAGAATCATTTCACCCCCTTGCCAATGGCAAGGGAGGGCTCCAGCTCAGCTGTAATTCCACTTTACATAAGGACACAACTCCAACACTAGCCTCGAGCTGACACAGACAGAAGCACAAAGGTCACTAATCTGACCCACAAGTTTATATATTTATTTTCACCATGGCTGCCCCCACAGCCATCACAAACCTCAGAACACTTAACATTTGGTATAAAGCGAATTCATTCACAAATTAGCACCATAACAAAAGATTTCAGCTAGACTTTCCACTCTTTAAACTTTACACCCAGACCAAGCTCCACCAGAAAGCCGATCCATTTTCCTGTAACCAAGTTTTGTTTTCCTTAATCTAGACCAATTTCCAGGACATTAGGACTTGAACCTATAAATAGCCCTTCCTATTAAAATTGAGACTCCACTCCTTTAGTGGATATAAGACCAGTACCAGATTCTAACATGCAGTTAGACAAACCCAAAACACCAGGGCTTTTCCCCGGTTTTTCTCCTTTTCCCAAGCCTAGAGAGAACGGCTTCCCCCCAGCCTTCTGGGGCTACTAGGGTTCTCTCGGGAGGTGATCAGCCTCCCCTTCCTAGCAATTAAAGCTAGGGCCTTCCAGACTGTGCTCACCCGGGGAGTCTTACCTTCTTCCATGTTCGGAGTTCTTTTTCGTTCCCAGAATCTTTCTCTTCAGACCTTCCATTGACCTTGATTTTTGTCGGGAAGATTCTGGTGGAGCCCACATCTTTTCTGGATTAAATTTAATCTCATTTCTCCTTTCCATTTCCCCCTTACATTAGGTCAAACCGCTTCCCGAAGTCATGTTATTATATGTAGACAGGTATATTCTGCTGTTCCGCATTGAATCTTTAATTCAAGGTCATTTTCTAGTTGCTTCTTCAGCTGGTATGTGGTAGTGATCCCTCGGTGCCAGGGAGGCTCATCCCCGGGTGTCGTGTCCCACGCTGGGGGGAATGCATCACATCTACACGCTGAGTTTGGCTGTGAGAGTGGCCACATTTGAGTAACATGAAGGCTGTCAGGAGGAAACCCCCAGGCACAATGCTACTCTAGGCCTTGTTCTTATTGCAGGTGCATAGGCTCAAAAGTGTAGCCATTAGTATCAAGAGCCCACTGTTGGGCCCTCCTTCCTTCCTGGTTCTTGCCGTTGCACCTGGAGGATTGCCGCTGCTCTCCCAGGGCCCACAACAGTGACCCCCCGGCCAGGAGCCCAGTACCCCCCCAGCTGTTGTTTTTAATTGTTTCCACTATGAGTATATATAGACATTACCATATACCCTGGGCATATGCCCTGTATAACTCCCTGTCAACCATATATATCCTGTCAATAACATCCCATATCAGTATTCCTCCGCTGCCATTGTTGAACCACTCTGTGATCCAAAACTTCCCGTAAAGTGAATCCCAACATAATGTCAGCTTCAGAAGAGTCTTAGATCACCGAAATTCATATATACAATATACAGTATTTCCCCAGATCCACCATAAAACCTTTTCCCTTCCACAGCAATAATCTTTTAACTTATTCATATCATATTTCGTGAAACTGATGTACAGATTCCGAAACTATAGTTTTCAAACAAGGTAACATTTGTGCTTACTATGTGGTCCATACTTTAGGTTGTACAGTTTTCTAAATTTTTTAGTTATCCTATGTTTTGTCTTATGGTTTTCATTATTAGTCTGTCGTCCCCTATATGTTTTTGGTGTAATATTAGCTGTTTTATATTCATCCTCGTGTACTCTCACATAACTCCTCTTTTGCCCCCTTATTTACCTTTGTTCTATCCATTGCACGTCCATTTTCCCCTCCCCTTAGGGCCCACAACGCCTGCCAATCTAATGCCCTGGGAGCCGTCCTTTCTCACGAGAGATACAGTTCTCTCTATTCGACGGCATTAGTCTTCCCCAGGATATGGGTCCACCCCACCCAATGGTAGAACCCACCTTGGCAAAATGAGCCTTCAGCTATTCCCTCCGGAGTCCATCCCGCATCAGACCATACCCCCTGAGCGTCCTAACCAGGTGACCCTCCTACTTATACTTTGATACATTTTACTCAACATTTAGTTCTCAACGAACTTCTGGCACTCTCCCATGTTTGTATGTTGCCCCTCCCTCCCACCTATTTCTTGGACTGTATTACCCCTCTTCCCATCCCTAGCCCCCCTCAAACCCAGAAAACCCCACCCGAAGGTAACCCCTTGCCCCCATTTTGTCCCTTCTTTGTGCTCATACTTACCCCCAGCTCATCACAGATTCCACCCCTACAGACATTAACTCACATCCTTCCTCCACCCCCCGATTTCCAGTAAGCCACTTTTCCAGACTCTAGCTCTCTGAGGCAGTTAACTTATTTCATATCATTGAGGTCATATAGTATTTGTCCTTCAATGCCTGGGTTGCTTCACTTAACATAAGATTCTCAAGGTTCATCCATGTTATCACGTGCGATTGTAGTGTATTGGTTCTTACAGCTGAGTAGTATTCCATTGTGTGTATATACCACATTTTATTGATCCACTCATCTGTTGATGGACTTTTGGATTGATTCCAACTTTTGGCGATGGTGAGCAATGCTGCTATGAACATTGGTGTACATATATCGGTTTGTGTCCTTGTTTTCAGATCTGATGGGTATATACCCAGGAGTGGTATTGCTGGGTCATATGGCAAATCTATGGATAATTTTTTGAGAAACTGCCAAACTGTCCTCCAGAATGGTTGGATCCTTCTGCATTCCCACCAGCAATGGATGAGTGTTCCCCTTTCTTCACATCCTCTCCAGCATTTGTATTCTACTGTTTTTTTCATGGCTGCCAATCTTATGGGAGTAAGATGGTATCTCATTGTAGTTTTGATTTACATTTCCCTGATAGCTAGGGATTTGGAGCATTTTTTCATGTGCTTTTTAGCCATTTGTATTTCTTCTTTGGAGAAGTGTCTGTTTAAATCTTTTTCCCATTTTTTAAATGGGTTGTTTATCTTTTTGTTTTCGAGATATATGAGTTCTTTATATATGCAAGTTATAAGTCTCTTATCAGATATATGGTTGCCAAATATTTTCTCCCATTGTGTGGGTTCCCTTTTTACTTTCTTGACAAACTCCTTT
Source organism: Dasypus novemcinctus (assembly GCF_030445035.2). Taxonomy (NCBI): domain Eukaryota; kingdom Metazoa; phylum Chordata; class Mammalia; order Cingulata; family Dasypodidae; genus Dasypus; species Dasypus novemcinctus. Next base: position 800,301 of record NW_026688130.1, on the reverse strand, counting down.
GAGGTGCAGAAGGCTTTAATTTTGAGGTAGTCCCATTTATCTATTTGTTCTTTTGCTGCTCGTGCTTTTGGTGTGATATTCATGAAGCCATTTCCTATTACAAGGTCCTGTAGATGTTTCCCTACACTGCTTTCTAAGGTCTTTATGGTCTCGGCTCTTATATTTAGGTCTTTGATCCATCTTGAGTTGATCTTTGTATAAGGTGTGAGATGGTAATCCTCTTTCATTCTTCTACATATGGCTATCCAGTTCTCCAGGCACCATTTGTTGAATAGGCCATTCTCTCCCAGTTGAGAGGGTTTGGTGGCTTTATCGAATATTATATGGCTATATACATGAGGTTCTATATCTGAACTTTCAATTCGATTCCATTGGTCTGTGTGTCTCTCCTTATGCCAGTACCATGCTGTTTTCACTACTGTAGCTTTGTAGTATGTTTTGAAGTCAGGAAGTGTGATTCCTCCTATTTCGTTTTTCTTTTTCAATATGTCTTTGGCTATTCGGGGCCTCTTTTTATTCCAAATAAATTTCATAGTTAGTTTTTCTAGTTCCTTAAAGAAGGCTGTGTTGATTTTTATTGGGATTGCATTGAATGTGTAGATCAGTTTTGGTAGGATAGACATCTTAATAATATTCAGTCTTCCTATCCATGAACAGGGAATATTCTTCCATTTATTTAGGTCTTCTTTGATTTCTTTGAACAATCTTGTATAGTTCTCGATGTATAAGTTTTTTACCTCTTTAGTTAAATTTATTCCTAAGTATTTGATTTTTTTATTTACTATTGTGAATGGTATTTGTTTCTTGATTTCCTCCTGATCTTGCTCATTATTGGTGTATAGAAATGCTACTGATTTTTGCGCATTGATCTTATAACCTGCGACTTTGCTAACCTCATTTATGAGTTCTAGGAGCTTTGTTGAAGATCTCTCAGGGTTTTCTATATATAGGATCATGTCATCTGCAAATAATGAAATTTTGACTTCTTCCCTTCCAATTTGAATGCCTTTTATATCTGGTTCTTGTCTCAGTGCTCGAGCCAGTACTTCCAAGATAATGTTAAATAGGAGCAGAGACAATGGGCATCCTTGTCTTGTTCCTGATTTTAGAGGGAAGGATTTCAGGATTTTGCCATTGTAAACAATGTTGGCTTTAGGTTTTTCATATATACTCTTTATCATGTTCAAAAAGTTTCCTTGTATTCCGATCTTTTGGAGTGTTTTTATCAGGAAGGGGTGCTGTATTTTGTCAAATGCCTTTTCTGCATCTATAGATATAATCATGTGGTTTTTTTCTATCAATCTGTTTATATGGTGTATTACATTGATTGATTTTCTTATGTTGAACCATCCTTGCATACCTGGGATAAATCCCACTTGGTCATGGTGTATAATTCGTTTAATGTGTTGTTGAATACGATTAGCAAGTATTTTGTTAAGTATTTTTGCGTCTAGGTTCATTAGAGAAATTGGTCTGTAATTTTCCTTTCTTGTGGTGTCTTTGTTTGGCTTTGGTACTAGGGTAATGTTGGCATCATAGAAGGAATTAGGCAGTGTTCCTTCTGTTTCAATTTTCTGGAATAGTTTCAACAGGATTGGTGTTAGTTCTTTCTGGAATGTTTTGTAGAATTCACCTGTGAAGCCGTCTGGCCCTGGGCTCTTCTTAGTTGGGAGATTTTTAATGACTGATTCTATCTCTTTGCTTGTGATTGGTTTGTTAAGATCATCAATTTCTTCTTTCGTCAGTATGGGCTGCTTATGTATTTCTAGGAATTTGTCCATTTCCTCTAAATTGTCATTTTTGTTGGAATATAGTTTTTCAAAGTATCCTCTTATGATAGTCTTTATTTCTGTGGGGTCAGTGGTGATATCACCTTTCTCATTTCTTATTTTGTGTATTTGCATCTTTTCTCTTTTTTTCTTTGTTAGTCTCGCTAAAGGTTTGTCAATTTTGTTGATCTTCTCAAAAAACCAGCTCTTGGTCTTGTTTATTTTTTCAAGTGCTTTCTTATTTTCTATTTCATTTAGTTCTGCTCTTATCTTTGTTATTTTCTTCCTTCTTCTTCCTGTTGGGTTACTTTGTTGTTGTTTTTCTAATTCCTTCAAATGTGCAGTTAATTCTTCAATTTCTGCTCTTTCTTCTTTTTTGATATATGAATTTATGGCTATAAATTTCCCTCTCAGTACCGCTTTTCCTGTGTCCCATAAATTTTGGTATGTTGTGTTATCATTATCATTTGTTTCAAGGTAGTCATTGATTTCTTTTGAGATTTCCTCTTTGACCCACTGTTTTTCTAAGAGTGTGCTGTTTAATTTCCAAATTGTCGTGTGAAGTCTGGGTCTCTGTCCCTTGCAAATTTCCAGCTTGACTCCACTGTGGTCAGAGATATTGTTTTGTATGATTTCGATCTTTCTGAATTCATTAAGCCTTTCTTTGTGGCCTAGCATATGGTCAATCTTGGAGAATGTTCCATGTGCGCTTGAGAAAAATGTATATCCTGCTGTGTTTGGGTGTAATGATCTATATATGTCTATTAGATCCAGCTCTTCTAATATACTGTTCAAATGTTTTGTTTCTTTAGTGATTCTCTTTTGAGATGTTCTGTCCAGAGTTGATAGTGGTGTATTAAAATCCCCCACTATAATTGTAGATGCATCTATTCTTTCACTTAGTTTTTCCAGCGTTTGCCTCACATATTTAGAGGCGCCCTTGTTAGGAGCATAAATATTTATGATTGTTCGATCTTCTTGACAAATTGTCCCTTTCACTAAAATATAGTATCCTTCTTTGTCTCTCACAATTGTTTCGCATTTAAAGTCTATTTTGTCTGATATTAATAAAGCTACTCCTGCCTTTTTTTGGTTATTGTTTGCTTGTGTGATTGTTTTCCAGCCATTCACTTTCAACCTCCATGAGTCTCTGGGTCTAAGATGTGTCTCTTGTAGGCAGCATATAGATGGGTCGTATTTCCTTATCCAGTGTCCCAGTCTGAATCTTTTGATAGGTGAGTTTAATCCGTTGACATTCAGTGTTATTACGTTTAGAGAGTTATTTATGGTAGCCATATTTTGGTTGGATTTGTGTTTGTTATATTTTGTTTGTATTATTTTATTTTCCCCTTCTATTTTTGTCTTTCTTGTTGCTTTTACACTCTCCTCCATCTCTGACTGTCCTGTTTTTTCCTTTCTTCCTGCAGAATTCCCTTAAGAATTTCTTGAAGGGGAGGTTTCTTGTTGATATACTCTTTCAGTTTCTGTTTATCTGTGAATATTTTGAACTCTCCATCATTTTTGAATGCTAGTTTAGCTGGATAGAGTATTCTTGGTTGGAGATTTTTTTCCTTTAGTACCTTGACTATATCATACCACTGCCTTCTTGCCTCCATCGTTTCAGATGAGAAATCAGCACTTAATCTTATGGAGTTTCCCTTGTATGTGATGGTTTTCTTTTCTCTTGCTGCTTTTAGAATTTTTTCTTTGTCTTGAGCATTGGATAATTTGACAAGTATATGTGTTGGGGTGGGCCTGTTGGGGTTTATGAGCAGTGGAGTGCACTGTGCTTCTTGGATATGTACATCTGTCTCTTTCAGTAGATTTGGGAAGTTTTCATTCATTATTTCCTGCAACACTCCTTCTGACCCCTTTCCCTTCTCTTCTCCTTCTGGAATGCCTATAATATGTATGTTTGAGCGTTTTGCATTATCATTCAGGTCCCTAAGTCCTATCTGGATTTTTTCTACCTTTTTATTGACCACTTCTACTATCTGTTTGATTTCCAATGCACTGTCTTCCACATCACTAATTCTCTGCTCTGCCTCTTCTAGTCTGCTGATATTTGCTGCAAGTGTATTTTTGATTTCTTGAATTGTGGTGTTCATTTCCATCATATCTGTTATTTTTTTGCGCATGTCTGCAATTTCCCCTCCAAGTGTTGTCTTCATGCTGTTAACCTCTTTCATTACTTCATCAAATTTGTCAGTGATAAATGTTCTGAGATCTTTCATTGCTTGTGCGAAGTCCTGCCCCCCTTCCTGATTTTCAGTTTGTTGATTGGATTCAGCCATGTTTTCCTGATTACTGGTTTTGTTTGTAGATTTTTGTTGCTGTCTTGTCAACATTTTTTCTTGACGGGTTTAATCAGTTCCTTAGCTTCTTTGTCTAGTCTTGGAGATTAATTAGCTGTTGTTTTTGCATAAGTGTTATATCTTCTCTTTGTCACTTTGTTCTTCTTATTCCAATTTCTTATTGCTAGTTAAGCTCACTTTAAAGGAAAGTATTAGTGCTGGGGAAAGTCAATTGTGTAAGGAAGGAAAAAGTGTGAAGTAGTATTGGTGATATATGTTTACAAAGCAACAATATGAGTTCTGGGAGGATGGAGGTTAGATCATGTAAATTGTGTAGAGTTATAGTAGTAGGAAAGTACCTATAATGAGGTAGACGACTGAATATGGGAGGAATGTGGTACGTACTAAGAGGCTATTGTTTTCGTGAGAGAGGGAAAGAGAAAAGAAAGGTAATAGTTTCAGGGACGAATACCAGATGGAAAACTAAACAAAGGTATTAGAAATTAAGAGTTAGACACTTTGTGGATCAAAGAAAGGGAGATGGAATATAGGAGAGATAGCAGATGGTGGAGGATATCAAGTTGTAGGGGAAAGGGGATAGTGTAGATAGGCTAAGTCTATTCACAGAGAAATGAGGCAGTGGAGGGTGAGGAAACCCAGCAAATGTGAGGTATTTCCTGTAGGACCTATTGTATTGTTAAGGTAAAATAGTATAAGAAGAATATTGGGGACAAGAAAGAGAGGATTGAAAAAAAAAAAAGAGAACAACAAGAACAACAACAACAACAACAAAAAAACCAAAGAACAGAAACCCCGCCGCCAGGCTCGGCTGGGCTCAGCTGGGCTCCGGTCCCCCGCCCGCCGCCTGCCGCGGCTCGGCTGGGCTCGGCTGGGCTTGGGTCCCCCGCCTGCCGCCCACCGCAGCTCGGCTGGGCTCGGCTTCCCCTCCCGCTGTGGCTCGGCTGGGTTCGGCTGGGCTCAGCTTTCCCGCCCGCCGCCCGGTGCGGCGCAGCGCGGCTCGGCTCTCCCGCTCGCTGCCCGGCGCGGCGCGGCTGGGCTCGGCTGAGCTCAGCCGGTCTCGGCCCCCCCGCCCTCCGCAGCTCAGCTGGGCTCCGCCGGACTCGGCTTCCCCGCCCACCGCCCGCCGCCACGGCGCAGCGCGGCTCGGCTCTCCCGCCCGCCGCCTGCCGCCCGCCGCGGCGCGGCTAGGCTCGGCTGGGCTCGGCTCCTTCGCCCGCCGCCTGCCGCAGCACAGCGCGGCTCGGCTCTCCCGCCCGCCACCCGCCGCGGTGCTAGCTGCCTCGGCTCCGCCTACCCAAGGAGGGAGTCCTCCACACATAGCTGGGATCTCCGTGTATATTTCACAGATGGATCCTCTCTGTTACCTTCCCTCCAAATCGATGTCCAGACACCTCCGGACCAGGAAAAATCCTGAAACAGCCGGTCCCAAAGAGTCTCCGATGCCTCCCAGCCGATTCCCCCCAGGAGCTAGTAACCGGGAAGTTCACTCAGCCGCCATCTTGCCTCCCCCTCCTGAAAAGTCCCAAATTATATCTTATAGACCAGTCCTTTCCGTTACCTTCCCACCAAATCGATGTCCAGACCCTTCCTGCCCTGAAAAAATCCTGAAAAAACCTGGTCCCGGAGAACCTCCAGTGGTGCCCAGCTGCCTCTTCCCAGGAGAGACGGCAAGGCAAGCTCACTCAGCCACCATCTTGCCGGAAGTCCCCTATTCTTTTACTTTAAAGGAAACATTAAAGTAATGGTTAAGTTCATTTAATATGTTATAAGTCGAATGAAAGTTATTTAAAGGTGTTATAAAATTAATAGGTTTTTTAAAAAAATTAATAAAAACTGTAAGAGTTAAAATCATTTATAAATGCATTTATATTATAAAACAGTGGAAAGACAATAACTGAAATTATAGGTGGGTGAATTTAGCCTGAAACTATTATTTAAGTGTAAATTCTAAACTAACCTTTCCTTTGTTTATGGTGACTTCAAGCCTAACCTCACCCTTTGCCTTTTCCTATGGTTATTTCATAATTGAGAAGAGCTGGGACATCACTGTCTCCTCTCCTGGTATTAGTAACCCTTTCTCTCATGAATTCAAGTGTAAACTAAATAAATGGCTGCCTGATGGAATAAGGTTAAATGACCACTGGAGTTTTATTATCTCCAAAATCAAAAAGGGGGGTGGAGGGGGAGAAGTCTCCTGCCTTGACGATCAGTGTTCCTAAGAGTGGCAATTCATGAGAGAAAGCAGTCTGTCTCCCTGAGGCTTCAAATAGCCTCAGTAAATATATATAAAATTAGTCTTGTTGCTTATCCAAAATTCTGCTAATTTCAAAGTAAAATATAAAGTTCTAAAACAAAATGGTGTAAGGCATTGAGAACATTTTGGTTATTACAATCCATTAAATAAGAAGGAAAATTCTTGTGGTAAACTGCATGGTCATAGTGCAAATTAAGAAGAGTTTCAAAAGTCTTTGAAATGTTTTGCAGTCACACTTGTTTTGTAAGAATTAGAAGTTTAAAGTAACTGGGAAACGGACTTTGGCCCAGTGGTTAGGGCGTCCGTCTACCATATGGGAGGTCCACGGTTCAAACCCCGGGCCTCCTTGACAGTGTGGAGCTGGCCATGCGCAGTGCTGATGCGCGCAAGGAGTGCCTTGCCACGCAAGGGTGTCCCCCGCGTGGGGGAGCCCCACGCGCAAGGAGTGCGCCTGTGAGGAAAGCCGCCCAGCATGAAAAGAAAGAGCAGCCTGCCCAGGAATGGCGCCGCCCACACTTCCCGTACCGCTGACGACAACAGAAATGGACAAAGAAACAAGACACAGCAAATAGACACCAAGAACAGACAACCAGGGGAGGGGGGAAAATTAAAATAAATAAATAAATCTTTAAAAAAAAAAAGAAGTTTAAAGTAACTAAAGTCATGTTGTTGTGTCAAACTATTCATGTCTGCCTATTTGCTCAAATTGTTGAGGTTAAATATGCAGTTATAAGTAATATCGGGACCCCAAATTAAGCTAAACAGTATATAAAATAATGCAAATTATAAATAATATCAATGAGTTTTGTTTCTGTGTCTTAACTCTTTGTGTCTGCCCATTTGCTCAGTGTATGTCTTCATACATCAGGATAATAATATCAAATTAACAAATGAAAATTCTTAAAAGAGCTCTATTCAAATTAATTGAATATGCAGTTATATATGTAAATAAATATTCTTGAAGCCCAAATTAAACTAAGCAGGATGAAAAAGTCATAGAAATCTGATTATAGAAACAATTGGGAAAGGGCCTCCTCTTTGCAAGTGCTTTAAAGGCAAGACTAGGTGTAGCAGATCAAATCTATCTACTAGGCTAGGGAATTAAGAATCAGTTTGCCTGGTAATTTCCCAGTTTAAACCTTTTGTCAGCCATAAAATGCAAAAAAACAAAGATTAGGTTAATTTTCACATAAGAAAATGTTGATGTAACCTGGCAGCCTGCTGCCTCAGTCTCCCACTCCCGGGTTGGACAGCAGTGGAGAAGACCAGTTTAGGCCAGTCCTATGGACAGTGGAAGGATGCCCAAGAAGGAGCTAAGTCGGTGCCATTTCAGCACTAAATTCTATTCCTTATTTGACAAAGGGGGGAGCAGGTAAAAACTAAAATGGTTGGAATGTGATAGAGGAAGCAGTTAAATCAAACTTTTGCGTGGGAAAGTTAAATCTCAGATAAGCTGTAACTTCTGAAGTATCCAATCTATGGAAAAACAGAGGAAGAGCTTGCATGCTAGGCTTAGGGGTATAAATTGTGTCATTTTTCTTTGTTCGTGGCACCAGCCATATCTGGCTCTGCACCCCTTCTTGCAAGATTGAGAATAAATTATTTTCTTCTCCACAATCTGGTGAGCCTTATTTTCTTCCAGAAGATTTCTTTCCAACAAAATAAAGGTAATTAGTGGCTCTATTAACAAATTTCAGTAAGTAAAAGGAAGTCCATAAAAACTATGGAGAGATCTTTCCTGGGTTATGATATTTTTAAAAATTAAGTAATTGTGTAATGTGTTTTAAAACCTGGTAGTCAGTATGTATGTGTTTTAAAACCTGGTAGTCAGTATGCATGTGTTTTAAAACCTAGTAGTCAGTATGCTTTTAAATTAATAATTTTCATAACTTAAAGAAAAGAAGTTTCTAGCTTCCTGTAAGGGAAAAAGAGAACATTCCTTGCATAAACTATTATGGTTTCAATTTTATTTAACTTGAGTGTAATCTCCCATAGTTAATTTATAAACTAAATTAACATTATGTATGAAATCTTTAGAGTAATGAAAATTGTAAGTTCACATTGGTGAAATTAGGCTAAAAAAAAAAGAGAGAGATTGTAGATATGCTCTCTTAAATAAAGAGTAAATTTCTCTGGTAATTGTAATTTAATAAGTTTATTTAAACATGAGGTGTCTAGTCAACATGGTTATAGTCAATTATAAGGAGTTTGTAAAACATCTGCCAAACTGAAAATGTTTAAATAGTTCTAGTTCTAGAGAAGTCATTGTTAACTAAAACTTAGATTGGTATTGGTAGCAGAAATAACTTAATGATAATAAAACCTGTCTGAAGGCCACCGCAAAGTACATATTTAAGTAAATGGTAATAAAAAGTTATCTTGATTATATTGGAAGTCTTCTGTTTTCATTTGAACAATGAAAAATATTTTTTCCTCTATTACTAAAGTACCTACTGTTATCTTCATAGTAAAATTGTGTAAGTAAACAGTCATTTGATATATGTGTTGCGTTAAGTTGTTTAAAATATATATAAAAACAAGGAATAAACTTTAACATTGTCAAACTCTTGTGCATTCAAACCAGGCCTTGAATACATTACAGGTGGCCTCTCCATGTGAGTTATTGGCTAGGCTGGTCACTGGACCCCTCAATTAAAATATGTGCTATATCAGTCTCTGGTTCTGCTCCTGAAGTCGATGGAAACTATATTGCAGTTTCAAGCTCCTGCAGCAGCCAATAATGACTCGGTACAGCCAAGTGTACAATGGATATCGCCTCCAGACTGGCACTGTTCCATAGTGCCGGAGAGCACTATGCACCAGGCTAGTGGAATACTGGAAAATCTCTCTAAGATGAAGGATGCTGCAACTTGCTCACTGGGTTGAAGAACATGCTAAGTGGAGCCATGATACCAGGATACTGTAAGTGAAACTTAAACACAATTGGCATTATGGCCTGCTCTCATGGAGAGATAACATGTAAAGTATTACAAACCTGAAACTCAAAACTAATAATTGCAACTTTGAATCCTTATGCATTAAGTAATACATTAGTTAATATTAAGTGCTGTACTTTTATCCTGTACTAAATATATGCCTAATAATTGTAATGTTATCTTTTCTATTTTGGATCAAGTGCAGAAGTATATTAGACATGTTAAATTACTGGTAAAATCATTTTCTAAACAGTTAATAACATGTCTATAAAATAAGGTGGCAGTCTCGGCCAGTCTCAGTCAACTTCTATATTCTGCTGTACTCTGCTGTGTAGCAAAGGTGAGGCTTGCTTGCTGATGGTGAGTCACCTATTGAACAAGTCAAAATTGCTAGAAATTGTACAATGAAAACCAAGGTGTAAAAATCTTTATTTTGTAGTTCTGATCACTCCCACAGGTGCAAACTAAGAGTATTTCCAAATTAGTGTTCTAATCCTGAGTGAAGCCAGTTGCCCAAGGAGTGCCAGTTCACCAGGAGCATCTGACAGAGCGAATGAGTGTCAATCATTGAACAGCTTGGAATAATATTGGAATGTGTCTTCAGACAAAGCTAAGTGTCTGTTGCAATTTCTCTCTAAAGATGGATAACTTAAAAAAGAATATATATGCTGTTCCCACCAGCTTTTAAGAAGGAGTGCCATCTTTATAGGCACCTAAACTTGTCTACCTCTGTAATCCAATGTGTCCTCTTTTAAAAACGGGTATTCCAAATTTTTAATTAAGTTTGTTTCTTTCAGAGTGAACATCTTGTTAACCATATGAAAACTTCATCCAACTTCGTACAGAATGCCAGATCCATCTTCCTCCAGTTAAAATAAATTAATAAGAGTTTTACACCTTATTAGGCAATGACTACAGCCCATGGCCAGCAGGAAGCAGTTACAGAAAAGAGATCGTCTCCCTTCAGCACCCCTTTTAAATTAAAGGTGTAAACTCTTTAAGAGTAAAATAAAAGTAATAGATGGATCTGGAACCTGACTGGAAATCCACGTGAGTGCCAGTGGCAGCAGAATAACTGCAGGAGGCCCCTGCCCAAGATTCTGCTGTCCAGAATGAAAAGTTCTAAACTTCTAAAAACAGTCCTGGATGCTGTACTAAAGACTGATAAATAATCAATCAAAACAACAAACAGCCATCCACCTCATAGCTCCAACAATAATTATGCCAAAGATTAGCAAGTTAAACTTTGGCAAAAGGCGGGGGAATGATGTGGGCTATGGGTGGAAGGCTCTTTGTCTCTTCGGAGATAACCTAAGCTGAAGGCTGTGAGTGTGGAACGGTGAGAGGCTGCAGTCCTGCCCTTGGGGACAATGGCTACAGGCTCCACAACAACCCGAGTCCTCCCGGCTTCCTCGGGGATTTGGAAGGGGCAGCAAAATGCTACCATCTCTGGCCTTCCTTTGTTGTCCCGGCGGAGTTGCCAAAATGTTGTAGAATTTGAGAGAAGTTCAATTACTTGAGTATAGAGAGGCCAGGACTCAGGAATGATTTTGAGAAGGAAAAATGGTTTATTGACAGCCGGCCGGACTCCGGAGCTTTCTGTTTGAATCCTGAGCCCTGAACAAGATTTTCAAATGTCTTTTATACCACGAGGAAAGGCCAAGAGGAAAGGCCAAATGGTCGCTTTGTTTCAGTTCAATAAGCTTCAATTAGCATATATATCTTCCACCTCTTAGGTAAGCTTTTAGCATGGACTCCAGACATTCTAGATAAGCCTTTTAGCATATGTACTTTTTGCATTTCCCCTAAATACTTAAAGTTTATAGCCCTTGCATTGTTAAACTGTTTCCTGGGACTGGAGCCTGTTGTTATTGTCCCTAAGGGCAGGACTGCAGCCTCTTACCGTTCCACACCCACAGCCTTCAGCTTAGGTTATCTCTGAAGAGACAAAGAGCCTTCCACCCATAGCCCACATCAATGGTACAGATTGTGTGCCTGACTGTGCCTAAAGTGATCCATGATGCCTCAGGGAAGTGTCACTTGGTGGGGCTGTGACAGATGACAGAATTGTTGTAGACTTCCTCCCTGCAGGTCAAGGTAGAGACGGGGCAACCAAAAATGTTCCATTCTCTGCCTGGATTACTGTCTTAGGGTCAACACTGAAATTTAAAAAAGCAAGCCATCCAGCTTAGGGTAAATCTTGGTGGTTTCTGAGATTTTTTTACCTGGTTGGGTCTAGGACACGGCAGACATGGTTAAATCAGGATTTCAGTTTGGATTTGCCCTTCAGCCTGGAGTCCTATTGAAGGTAATCTTAATAAAATGATGTATGAGATATTTTGAATGGGTTTGGTACCAGACTCTCATTAATTTGATTGGCTGAAGAAGTGGCTCATGGAAAATTCTCCAGAAGTCAAGGTCATGTGGGAACCAGGGGTGGGTATTGGGAGATAACTCTCCACTGATCTCACATTTCTGCAGTGTCTTGAGGGCAGAAGTACAGGCTTCCTTGTTCTAGACTATCTTTCCGAGGAAGTTTGTAGAGTGAATGGCCTTGGAAGACGTTTTTGCCACTCCCACCCCCACCTGTACAACCTAGAGCAAGAAGTGTTTGTTCACTCTCCAGCAAAACAAAGAATAAGGCTTCCATCTGCGGCAAAGGTCAAGCAAGCTAACTCTCCCTTATAAAAGATGTTTCTCCTGTAACACCAGCCTCTGCGTGTATGGGCATTATCTGCTCTGCTTTGTTATCCTGTGCAATTTGTGGCTTAGGGAGATGGCTTAAATGTTGACTTTCTAGGTAATGTTATTGTTACAAATATGCAAATTATACCATTGTCTCTGACCCAGCAGTTTTGTATCTTCTGCCAGCATTCATGAAGCTGTGGCTGGCTGGCATGTCAGCTTGCAGGGAGGGTAAATTCCCAGGCCCTTCCTGACAGAGGATATAATTAATAAAGGATAATATGATTCAGTGAACTTTACCCAAATATATACATGCTATTTCTTCTTAAAAGGACCAGTTCTCAGTGGGGAGAAAAAAAAGAACTTAGAGGATATTTTTTTAAATCCTTATAGTGAGAAATACCCACCATCAGTTCTTGTATGGGCTTGAAATCAGGGAAATGGAGGATTAATTATCTAAAATAAAGGATCCTGTTAACTCCATTTCTCTTCCTGACTCTTTGCATGGGAATTCAACCTAGCTACACCAAATAGTTGGAATCATGATTCTGGACACTGCAAGGAGTCTATTCTTAGAAGTGATAGCAAATCCTTGTATATGGAAATGACCCTGTAGAGACATATACAGAGTAAAAAGTTACCCATCAAGGTGGCGTGGGGATAAGGACCAGGCAGAGGGAAGACACTCATTAGAAGAAACTGAACATGTACAGTTTGAGAAAAGGACTGAACTGGGAGAATGTAGTGTCAAGGAAGGAGAGGAAAAAGTGTAAAAAGCATGTGTTCAGCAGGGTCAAATTTTGCAGAAAGGACAATTAACACAAGAACTCTAAGGAGGCCAATGGGTTTGGCAATTAGGAGGTCACTGATGACATTTAATCTTACAAGTCACCACATAAGTCAGCTAATGAAGACAAAGCTGTCTAACCCTCCTGAGTGTCATAATATCAGTCCTAGCGTGAAAGATATTATCCATGGGCAACACTTAATGATGAGTAGTATTGTGATTAAATTGCTATATAATACCAATGGGAATGTTCATCGCAACCCTTTAAATACCAACAGCACAATTAACACTCTTGAGCAGACAGGCAAGAACTAGATAGTCATTTGCCACTTATATCACTGTCAAATTTTATGTACCCTCGGGGGTTTATTGATGTGAAATGAAGTGCATTTATTCCAATAGAGTTAGTTCTGCTTTACAAGGAATGAGAAACGATTAAATGGGCTTTTAAATAAAGGAAAAATGGAAGTATTTTCTAATACACATGTGTTATTGCTTTTCTATGATTGTTAAGACTCTTTTTTCTCTAATTAAAAGTATTTTTAGCACAGAGATATAGTGACAATTGTCAGGTAGCAAATGTACCTTTAAGAAAGGCCACCTATTTTGATCCCTTAAAGGAGAATTGTGTATTACAGGCATTTTCTGTAGTATGAATGAATGTAATGAACTGTATTATTCTCATATTTTATTATTAAAATGAATTTTCCATTTCACAAGTTTCTAGATTTAACAGAATGCCTTATATACTTTAAGAAGATTCTTAGCAATTAGCACAGCTCTAGGCCCATAGCTTATCACAGTAAGTTGTCGATTTCCTGTCTTGTTGGCTATAATTTGCTTTAAATTTCGAAGGGGAGAATGTGAGTATGTGGTTAGATTAGGGGCTTGCAAACTTTCTGTATGAAGGCGAGATAGTAACTATTCTCAGTTTTGAAGGCTGTAAGGTCTCTGCAGCATTGATTCTGTTCTGCTGTTACAGTGAGTAAATGACCATAGACAATATGTAAGCCAATGGGTATAGTTGTGTTCTAGTCAAACCTTATTCATTAAGAAGCATGCCGGTGCCATATCTGGCCCAGGACTGTGGAGCATCTGACCTGCTATATAGACAAATACTTAGTTGTTCTTTCTTCACAGTTGTAATTTTTTAGAATAAGATTGTTGGAGAAAAAACAGCACTCACTGGGACATGGAGACTGATATGACCACAGGCAGAGAATTTACTGAGAAGCTCTCCCAACAGAGGGAGTCTGAAGAACAGACTTCAGCCCACTCATGGAAGGTGCTGGTGAGAATTTATACAGTACATCAAAAGGTGAGGAAATGTTAGTTTGTGAGGAGCAGGTTAGGGTCCAGAGTACAGCCTTGGGTCAATAAAGGGCTGTGAAAGTGAATTCTCTTTGTGTATGGCTTGGGGGTGGTGGGCTAGGAGATAGGGTTTTCTTGGAATGCAAGAGGGTTTGATGGCCCGGAAGGGATGAGGATCCTTATCTGCTCCATTCCCATGATGATATGGCTCATTCTTGGGGGAAGATATGTGGTCTTCCACACATAGGCAGCCTGCTCAATTGATCAGAATGCAACCACAGCCTTGGGACCTGGTAATCATTGCAAATCTCTAACAAAGATTGAATCAAGTATGTACAAGGAACACCAAAACATTTAAACTAAGATAATAGTAAATGATGTATAATTTACAAATTGCAAAATCACTGGGAAAAATTGAAAATTAAATAATATACTTAGCTCATTATGTAAAAAGAATATGCAAGTAAAATAATTTTAAAAGGTGGTAGAAAGGAGACCAATGTCTTCAGTTGAGAGAATACAAGGAAATGTGCATGTTTCCTCTAGGAAAGAGGGTGCACTGGACTCACTGCTGTTCTCAAAATTATTTCAAAGAAAATCATAGATGAAATAATAGAGAAATATTAATTTTTAAATGACAGAGATATATCAATTAAACATAGCCAGACAACAGATTAAATGGCAAATTTAGTAAAACAATATTAGATAACAGGGAAAAGAAAAAGAACAGATAGAAAAAAGAAATAAGTTCACTGTGGAGAAAAATACTCACCAATGAATAATTTTCCAACGAGAATATCTGTGTGCCAAGTGATGTAAAAGCTAAATGTTTTAAAAGTGAAAGTTAAAAGGAAAAATATATACATGTGTAATTAACATGTAAAAGATAAAATGAAGGAAAAATAAGTTTAAAGTGATTTTTTTGTCTTATTGCATCTTTTGGAGAATACTCTTAAAAGGTTACCATGGGCACAAGCAAAGAAAGAAAAGATGGATAAACAGGACCTCCTCAAATTTAAACACTTTCATGATTCAAAGGACTTCATCAAGAAGGTGAAAAGGCAGCCCACTCAATGGGAGAAAATATTTGGAAACTACTTATGGTTTAATTTCCATTCTATATAAAGGGATCATACAACTCAACAATAAAAGAGAAACAATCCAATTTAAAATAGGCAAAACATTTAAATAGACATCTCTCCAAAGAAGAAATTACAAATGGCCAAAAAGCACTTGAACAAATGTTTCATATCACTAACTAGCTGTTAAGGAAATGCAAATCAAAATGACAATGAGCTATCATCTCACGCCACAGAGAATGGCCATTATTTAAAAAATCAGAAAACAATAAGTGATGGAAAGGAAATGGAGAAATAGGAGCACTCCTTCACTGTTGGTAGGATTGTAAAATGGTGCAGTCTCTGTGGAAGACAGTTTGACAGTTCCCAAAGAAGCTAAATATAGAACTGCCATATGATCCAGTAATTCCTCTAGTAGTAATATGTCCAGAAGAACTGAAAACTGTGACATGAACAGACAGCCATCTGCACACTAATGTTCACAGAGGCATTATTTACAATTGCCAAAAGATGGAAACAACTTGTGTCCATCAACCAATAAGTGGATAAACAAAATGTCATATACACATATGATGGAATACTATGGTACAGTAAGAAGAAATGAAATTGGGACACATATGATAACATGGGTGAATCTTGAAGATTTTATGTTAAGTAAAGTAAGCCAGGCACAAAAGGACAACTATTGTTTGGTTTCATTAATATGAACTAAAATCAAAGAATAAATGCATGGAGTTAAAACCTAGAGTATAGTTTATTAAGAGATAAGAGGAGGACTGAGAGTAACTACTGATGCTTAATGTATGTGGAAGTGCTAATTAACTGTAAATGTGTGGAAATGGATAGAGTTGATGATAACACATTATAGTGAGTAGCAGCTGGTTTATAAATGAAATTGTGGCCCAAAAGGGTAGTCTAGGAATGTAAATGTCAATTGGAAGAAAGCTACAGAATAATCTAGGGACTGAATAACACAGTGAACCCAGAGATGAATGAGAATCGTGGTTGATGGTACAGATGCAAGGGTATCCTCTGAGCTACAGCGGATGTCTGTCACTATTGCAAGGTGGTGGGAATGTGGAGAAGCATGGGAAAAATACAATTGGTGTGACCTATGGACTGTGGTTAACGGCAATACTGTATTATTCTTACATCAATGTCAAAGATGTGCTGTTGATTATGGGGGGGTATGGAAAAAGTGTGCCAAATGTAAGCTACGGACCAAGATGGTAGTAGTCTGGTAATAATATCTCACAATCTGTAATAAATATTCTAACACAATGTGATGTGTTGGCGAAGGGGTGTTGTATGGGAATTCTACACATATGCATGATTGTTTAAGTTCACAATCTGTGAAATAAAATATATTAAATAATAGGGTGGGTTCGGGGAAAATACATGAAAGGTAAGTTATGGACTATAAGTTAGTAGTATTTTGATGATGCTCTTGTATAGTTTGTAACAAATGTTTTACATCAATGCAAGGTGTTGGTGATGGAGTGATGTATGGGGACACCTGTATGACATTATGTATGTTTATTTTGTAAGTTCACAACTATTGTCATACACTTATTTTTTATGTATGTTCATGAATCAGTGATATACTTCTATAAAATTTTTAGAAAAAGGTTACCTTGGACATTTTCAAAAACTGATTTTATGCTAGACCTCTTATGTGTTCTATAAAAATAAAGCTCAGTTTATCTCTGAACTCCAAATGCAAGTGATTATCTGCTCACCTGTTCCTTCTCCTTCCTGACTGGAATTGGAATGTAAGCCTGGAAGTGAAAACATGACGTGGCCATGGAAGGAAAGCTGTTCCCCCAGCCCTGCTCTTTCTGTATCAGACTTTCAGTTGCATGAAAAAAAATTTTTTTTTTTGCTTAATCTGAACTGGGGTGATATTTGTCACAAGCTGCCAACTACAATCCAAAGCATCTTTGTAGAGTTTTCCTTTCATTCCAGTTCACAGCTGGAAATGGGATATTCTATTACCACCATATGTTTACATTCTGACATTGCAAATAGCTTCAGGGCAAGAAAAAATCCGACTCTGTGGGTCACAATGGTCTCTTTGAGGGCATTTGTCCTCCATCCCATGAATCAATCCACCAGAGCCAGGCACTATATTTCCTCTTCTTCCGTACCCACAGGTTTTCTGTTCAGTTGCAGAAGAGAGACTTCTGATTACCTACGAAATTACATATTTGTAGGGGTGGGTGGCATGCTCATTGTTCTAGTTGCAAACTTCATGGATTTTTGAATGGGGGAACAAAGTGGGGAGTGAAGCAGGATACCATGGTTCACCCTCAAGCAGTGACACTTGCTTTTTCCTCTTTCTACCTACATGACTCCTGTAGCTAAAACCTATATTCTGCATTCTAACATCCCCACATAAGTAGTTAGTGAAAACATTCCCAGTTTTGGGTAATGATTTTAAGAACTGTTGCTGTGGTAGATTTTTTTTTTTTAAGATTTATTTACTTATTTATTGCCCCCTTGCAGCTTGTTCCATTCTTTTGCTGTCTCTCTTCTCTGTCCATACACTGTGCATTTTTTTCTGTATCTGCTTGTCTCCCTTTGCTGCGTCATCTTGCTGCGCCAGCTCTTCCTGGCACGTGGGTGCTCAAGTCTCCTTGGTGCAAGGGCCATCAGCTCTCTGCAGCTGACGGGCCAGCTTGCCTTCACAAGGAGACCCTGGGATGTAAACCCTGGGCCTCCAATGTGGTAAACGGGAGCCCAACTAACTGAGCCACAGCCACTTCCCTGTGGTTGAATTTTTGTGTGTGTGATTATTTGAACCTTCATCCAACCATTAGGGGGTATTGAGATAAGTATCAGTTTGCTTAGATGGATTCAATTTCAGTGGTTCAAAACATAAGCTCTACATTTACCATATGCCCCCCACAATCTAAGTCAAGAATAATGAAACATATATCCTTGCAACACCTTGCTTCCAAATGTTCATAACAGCATTATTTATAATAGCCTCATGTGGAAGCAAATCCATGCTGGGGAAACATGAACATGCCCAGCACTGTCTCCCAGCCCTTGCCTGCCTCCCTACTTTTCCCCTCTTGTTTGACTGTGTGCAGATGTTCCAGTAGGCTTTCCTTCCACAGCCTGGGGCAAACATTAGGTCTAATGGAAACCAAAACAATCAATGGGTAGACCAGATGCTTATCTGGATGGGAACTCTGCACAAGGGTTGTTAGATGCATGGCATGTGCTTTTTGCTCAGTGGAAGGACCTCCTACTCCTGGGTTGTATAATACCCAGCCCATCGGCAGCATGTCGTCCCTTGTCTTTGAATGAATCAGGGCATCTGTAGCCACCATCCATCCATCCTGACCTGAGCTGCAGCCCTCCCTGGGGAACCAGTCACCATGGGACCTGTTTCCCTGCTCTTTGACCATTTGTGTTATGGAAGCAATGAACCTGTTATCTGTTGCAGCTGAGGCTGTGTTTCCATGATGTACTATAGAGCAACTCACACCACAGTCCCATCAACTGGTGAGTAGATACACATTATACATTGCATCCCTAAAATTGAATACTATTTGGTAATTAAAAATTGAAGTTTTGGTTTATTGTACAGCATGGATATACCTCAAAAACCTTACTCTGAGTTAAAGAGATCAGGTAAAACATACTGTATAGTGTATGCTTTCAAATTATACAGAATGTCAGAAGAAACAAATCTATTGACACAGAAAGTAGATTTTTCCTTGCTGGGAGCTGGGGGTGGGAATGAAGAATGACAGTTAATAGACCAAAAGGATTTTTCAGGTGATGGGTATTTAATTCTAAAGGTGGAGTGTTATGATGGCTGCACAACACTGTCCATTTACTAACAGTCATTGAATTATACACACAAAACATATGAATTCAACAATCTGTAAATTATACTCAATAAAGCTATGAAAATAAACAGAAGTAATAAATCATTTATAAAATGATAAAATGATAGCATGAGAAAAAGTAACATAACATGATTTTTTCTGTACTATATCAAGAAATTTACATTGCTTGTTCATTTTTCCCAATGAATAATTCTTAACATTAAGTGAGATGTGATTTACTCTGAGGGCAAAGACACATGTTGTTGGAGAAAAATGGTGCTCACTGGGACATGGAGACTGATGTGACCACAGGCAGAGAATTTATTGAGAAGCTCTCTCAATGGAGGGGATCTTAAAAGAGACTTCAGCCCACTCCATGAAGGGGGGATTTGAATTTATACAGAACTTTCTTAGATGGGGAAATGATACTCAGTGGGAGGGGGTCAAGGGTCCGAGAGAGGTATAGGGGCCAATAGGAAGCTCTACCCCTTGTATGGGTAGAGGGTAGTGGGTTTGGGAGTTAGGTTTACTTGGAATGCTGGAGGAGCTGTTGTTCCTTTGATATGCAGGGAAGAAATGTTTTTATCTCCCTTTGATGTGCAGGTAGTAAAGCTTTACATTTCTCTCTGATATGCAGATAATGAAGGTTTCCATCTCCCTCTGATATGCAGGTAGTGAAGGTTTCCAACTCCCTTTA
Source organism: Dasypus novemcinctus (assembly GCF_030445035.2). Classification (NCBI taxonomy): domain Eukaryota; kingdom Metazoa; phylum Chordata; class Mammalia; order Cingulata; family Dasypodidae; genus Dasypus; species Dasypus novemcinctus. Next base: position 780,626 of record NW_026688130.1, on the reverse strand, counting down.
CTCCCTTCTCGATGTGGTTTCTTTGTTTTACCTGTGGGGAAGTGCCATGCCCTTAGACACATAGGCTTATGGGGGAGAGGGTTAGCCTTTCCCCAATGCAATGAATGACAACTTGTTAATTATTGCAAACCTCTAATGCACATATACACATCTTTTTTGCTGCTCTTCCATCTGTCCATTTCTTGCATATAATCCTTTCCATAGGTGGGCCCTTACTCTTTCTGGAGTGATGGGATGAAAAAGGACTGTCAGGTCAGCAGTTTAACATAAGCTCAGGAAATGAGCAAATGGGGTCAAGTCAATAAGAACTAACCTGAGGGAAACGGACTTTGGCCCAGTGGTTAGGGCGTCAGTCTACCATATGGGAGGTCCGCGCTTCAAACCCCGGGCCTCCTTGACCCGTGTGGAGCTGGCCATGCGCAGCGCTGATGCGCGCAAGGAGTGCCGTGCCACGCAAGGGTGTCCCCCGCGTGGGGGAGCCCCACGCGCAAGGAGTGCGCCCGCCCGTGAGGAAAGCCGCCCAGCGTGAAGGGAGAGAGCAGCCTGCCCAGGAATGGCGCCGCACACACTTCCCGTGCCGCTGACGACAACAGAAGGGGACAAAGAAACAAGACGCAGCAAATAGACACCAAGAACAGACAACCAGGGGAGGGGGGGGAATTAAATAAATAAATAAAAAATCTAAAAAAAAAAAAAAAAGAACTAACCTGAGATTTAAACCAAAATGGTAAGGATCAACAAAGACATTGCATCTGAATTTTGTGTAAATTGAAAGATTTACGGAAGGGTGTGCCTTCAGGATGTGGGTCAAATGGAGCTCTCCACCTGTAAATAAACCAGGGGGGCATGGTGAGTAGGAGATCCACCTGCAATGGCTGAAGTGCTCCTCTCCCTCTTTACCTGTGCCTGGGATCACCAGGTCTAGGTATGGCAGGCAGTCACCACCTAGCAAGAGCTTAGAAGTCAGCGAGGGGCAGCAAGCATTCAAAGACAGAAATTCTACTCTGTGAGACAAGGCAGGAATCCCATTACCAAGGAAAGGGTTTAAATAGCCAAGAATTCTGATCAGAAAGACACAAATCCCACCTCTGCTCTTATTCACTATGTGATCTTGGACAAGACACTACAATTCCAAAGTCTCTGTGTCCTGTTTAAAAATGGGTGTGATATTGTCTCTCAACTAGAATTATTGTATTGTCCAAAGAACTTACAGAGTGCCTGATATGTGATGAGTGACTCCTTACTGTGACTAGGGATTTGGTTCAATGGAATCAAGATCAGAATTTAGTTATTGGTTATGATACAACACATACATATACACATACAAGTCTATCTGTGAAGAAAAATAACCAAAATTCAGTTTTCTGGACGCTGGATAAAATCTCAGCATGGCCCCAGCAGCAGAACTGAATAAGAGTTTCTCAAGCATGCCAGTCTTCAGTCTCAGGTCCTGAAATCTGAGTGGTGCCATGCTAAATGGTCACACATTTGACAGTATTAAAGGATATTGTTTACCTTGAGTGCCCATCATGAGAGTTAAAAGTGCAGTCTTGTCCTCCGGGCATGGTTTTGCTCACCTCTAAGAGGCTATAATTTTACTTCTAGAAGAAAAACCATGAAGGCTGCAGAAGATGGTAAGCTGCCACCACTGTGTGTGCCACCTACTTCCAGGGAGCAATTGTCATTTCCTTGTTTGCTGGTCAATTAGTGAATTGCTATTTACCTTAACCTTCCTTTTTATGTGCTCCAAGACTGATAAGGTGGGCTAAAAAATGACCTCCCAAAAGTCAGCCACATTCCAGTTCCTAGAACCTGTGAATCTGACCTGAGATAACAAAAAGCATCTTTGCAGAAGCAAGTAAGTTAAGGATCTTCACATGGGGAGATAACCCTAGGTTATCCTGGTGGGCTTGAAATGCAATCTTATAAGATGGAAGAAGAGGGGAAGGCAGAGTATAGACATAGAGGAAAACACCATGTCAAGATGGAACGGACAGAGACTGGGAAATGCTGGCCATGGCTAAAGGATGAGGAGGAGGAATGCCGGCAGCCAGAGCTGGAAGAGGCAATGGACTGATTTTCCTCTAGACTCTCTGCCAGGAATGCCGCCTTGCTGATACCTCCGTATTGGCCCAGCGATACTAATTTTGGACTTTTGACATCGGGAACTGTGAGAAAATAATTGTTTCTCATTTTAAGCCACTGAGTTTTCATAATTTGTTTCAGAAGCCCCAGGAAACTGATACTGCTTACAAAATTGTTTTGGAAACAAAGGCTGTAACAACTTTGAGCTTAACTGAGTGCACTGAATTGAGGTCTCAGCTATCCCCAAGGTCATTTTCTGATGGACTGTGTATAAGGACTGTATTCTAGGAATAGGATTTCAAGATGTTGTGGATCAATCACACATCCATTGACCTTGGTGACCTTCTGGGTTGGTCTTAAGCCATACCTTAAGCTTTGGATCCTGAGCTAATGGCATGTGTGTTTGGCTTCTCTGATTTATATTGCTGGGTAAGATAAGGCTGCACCAGGACTAGAAAATGACATGTAGACAGAGTACAGAGATGCTTTTGCCAAAGAACCCGTTTCTGTATACATATGTTCTATAATGAACATTTTCTCTGGTTTATTTGAGAAGAGGAATAGAAACTTTCCTTGTACCCCTGGGTACTGTTTTTTCAGTCAAGTAAACAAATCCTACTCGTATCGCCTAGTCTTCCAATTATTTTTATTGCTTGTTTCACTCCTCTCTCCAATTTATTTATTTATTTATCATCAGGAAATTTAAAATCAGGAAATTAACCAGTGAATTCAGCCTAGATTGTGTTCATCTGCACTCTCAGATGAGGCACATCGCTTCCCTAATATCACTGGGGAATTCTTTATGTTGCTATGTTTGATCACTAATAAGACTCCATTTTTAAATAACCATAACAGCCAGGCACAACCACATAAATGCTAGCCTCTGCAGGAGTTACATCAAGTGAAACACTTATTCTGACGATGCTTCCACTGCTCCCATTTCACCTCCTTTACAGCAATTGCCTTTAGATAGGGTTTTCAGGTTAAACAATAAAATAAACATCTCTTATTAGAAAGCCACAATTCATTTCACTTTGGACAAACACAATAGTATCCAAATTTATCAGCCATCAATTTTTGTCCACGTATAAAAATTTAATCTATATTTTAGGGATTTTATGGACCACATTTGAGGTCATTTTATGTTAAAATGATATATCTCCTGGTAGTTGTAGAAGAGAAACTGTGCTTTTTCTTGCAGTAGGGGCCTTGGACCCAGGCAGGGGGCGCCTTGCCCCTGCCCAGGGGACCTAAGTTTTGGCGCAACTTCCTGGAAATTCCCTAAGTCTGGCCCTGGCTCCTGTGCGTCCCAAGCCCCTAATGGGACTGCACTTCTGGGGCCCCGTTTCTTGCCTTTGGAGTGCTCTCTCGCCCTCCACCACAACCAGCTTCTTGCCCAGGGGGACAGCCAGATGCTCAGGATCTGGGGCCCAGGTGCACGCAGGGGCCAGCTCCCAGGAGACAGCCGGGCCATGCCCCGCGTGGGGCTAGGACGTGGGATGGCTGCGCACAGGGAGTCGGGGGACCCTGCGTCGGCCCGGGGGCAGAACAGAGCCAGGATCCGGGCTCCAGCCATGTGCGCAGCTGGCACTTGACTCTCTCCAGCCCTGTGCTGACTGCCCAGCTCCGAGGTCCCCCACCCTTTCCGCAGGACCCACCCACATGCTGGGCTGTCCCAAGTGGCGCCCCTCTGCTCCAGGGAGTTTCAATGCCAACAGGCACCTTCTGCTCCATGGCAGGGCTGACCTGGTGCTCTCCTGGCCCAGGCTAAGGCCATGCGGGGCTGAGGAGGCCTGGGCACGCCCTACTCATCCTCCCCATGTTGGCCGTCCCTGGAATGCCCAGTGTCCTCGATGGGGAAGAAATCCCATGCTAGGAATGCATGACCACAATGTGAGGCCTTCAAGAGCAGCCATGAGCAGCGCTTACATTGTTCTACATTGACACCATGAAGTTTCAAAGGCAAAAATGAACTTGAGAAAACAAATTACCAGTCATATTTTCTTGCGTATTATTGTAAGAGTTGCAGATGGGGTCTTCAACAAGGCAGCGACAAACTTTGAGAGAGTGTTCACCCTGCAATCACGAGTGATGATGTCATCAGCACTAAGTGACCAGGGGGGATCTCCCAAGGCTTAACTAAACCAGGTTTCAATGTGCCAAAGCAGCGTGAGTGATCACAGTGCTGCCACCATATTCTTAGGTGGGAGCTAGGAAATTAACCAGGAATGGTGCAAGTGATAGTGAAGAACATAAGGAGCTGGACCCTGCTGGTGAGCAGGAGGAGATGTTGCCTGCACTTATTGGACAATAAACAAGTATGTTACTCTACACATTATTTTAGTCTTCAACAATTAGTCACTATATTTTTTACCAGCCTTTGGATTTTGTAATATTTTAAAAATGAAATTATTTGGGCAGAGGTGCACCCCCACCACACACAAATTTGCTTAGGTGGACCAGTTCTCTAGATAAGCAATTCTGCTGACCCTGGAGTCACATGATAGTACATGTGATTATACTGTCATTCATTGACCTAACAAATAATTATTCATTCATTCATCTAATAAATAATTATTGGGCACCTACTAAGTGCCAGAAGAGTTTGTTGGGGACAGTGAAGAAGAAGGATGTAACTTATAGGAATATTGTCTCTAGGGAAGCAGCATTTGAATTCAGGACTCTGTGAAGCCAAGAAGAAACAATGAAAAGATCTGGGAGGAGAGCGTCCCAGGCAGAAAGAGCAAGTGCAAAGCTCCTGAAGGTGGAGCACAGTTTGGCCTAAGTAAAGAAGAACAAGATGCCTGCTGTGCCAAGAGCTGGAGTATTTTGTGATCTGAGCATACATAGGTCACACTGAGCTGGTACACAGTGATTAAGGAATAGAGATTTTTTTTCTTCCAATAGGAAGCCACTGGAATATTCTGAATAGGGCAATTTCATAATCTGATTTATGATTTCAAATGAAATATATGGACTAGGGCAAGTGTGGGAGCAAAGGGACCCTGTCGGGGTCCATTACGCTAATGATCAAGGTGAGATTTATGGAGGTTTTGACGAGGATGGTAGATCACAGGGCATGCCTCAGAGGTAGTGCTGATGGGCCAGCTGGTAAACTGGATGAAGGAATTGAGACTAAAGGAAGAAACAGAATGCTTCAGGGTTTTATCAGGAGCTCTTGCATAAATGGAGTGTCATGTTCTGAGATGCACAAGACTGGGCGAAGGAGGAGAACAGGTTTGTGTTTGCCTTTGTTTGTTTCTGTTTTGTAGGGATTCCTATAGGTTATCAGCCTATTACATGCTCAAGTTGTGATGAGAAGTAGGCAGTTATGTTTTCAGGTCTAAAATTCAGTTATAAAGGTCAAGACTGAGAATATAAGTTTGAGAACCATTAGCAAACAGAATGTGATTAAAAGCTGTAGCCTGATATGAGATCAGCTAGGGAATGAATATAAAAAAATTAAAGGAGAACAGTGAGTGACCTTATGAACACAACAATAGTTAGGGATATGAAAGAGGCAGAAGATTCAGCAATGAACATGGAGAAGGATTGGCTTATTAAGAAGAAGGGTAGTGAGAACCAGCAAGATGGCAGTGGAGTAAGGAGCTCCTAGAGTCAGCTCTGCTACAGGGCAGTTAGCAAACTACAGAGCTCTCTGGAGCTAGCTGAAGCACATATTTGGGGGTTCCAGCAGACCAGAAGAGCATTCTGCCACATCCTTGAAGGAATGGAAGGAGGAGACTGACCATCTGCAGAGAAAACTCAAATGTAGAGGCTCCACACCACGGAGGCCAGTGCCCATCCTCCACTGGAGGCACAAGTCGCCTCAGGGGCTGTTCTATGGCTAGAATTGAAAGCTCCATTTCCCCAAAATCGGGGAGGAAGAGACAGCTGGGTACCAGTTTAAGCTACTGATGAGTAAACTCAGCAGGCTACAGTATAATCCTGTGAATAGCTAAAGTTTGAAACTGTCCAAGTCAAAAAGAGGCTGAGAACCGCCATCTTAACTTGGAGTCTGGCATGAGTGGAAGCTGAGCTGACTGAGGATCCTAGTGCTGGGGGAGACCGGCTTCTTTCCATCCAGGTCAGATTGCAGCTCCAGCCTAGGCCCCAGTGCCATGTCCAGAAGGGAGTAAGCTGCAGGGACCTGCACCCGCCTTTCCGGGAAATTACCCACCAAGCCACAGAGGCTGGTGATCAAGCTACTCTGGCATCATGAGCTGCCCCAGGAGCTCTGAAACAGGAGGAGGAGACAGTTGGCTGCCAATTTCAGCTACCGATTGGTAGACTTGGCTGGCTAAGATATAACCCTGGAAACAGCTGGGGTGTGCATCAGCCCAAGTCAGAAAGAGGCTGGTAGTCCCCATTTTGACTCCACCCCCAACCTGAGGGGAAGCCCGGCTACTGAAACTCTCATTGTCAGCAGGAACCAGTTTCTTTCATGCAGATCAGCGTGCAGCCCAAGCCTAGGCTTCAGCCCCACCTCTGGTGGTGAGAGGCTGAGGAGCCCTGCACCAGCCTATACAGGTAACTGCAGGTAACTTTGACTGGCATAGACTGAAAATCAGAAGTCTTCAGGGCAACTGCAGTCATCTGCCCACACCTGCAGCTCCATCCCTGCCCCAGGCAGGGGAAGAAGGGGCATGAAGCTTCATCATCTCTTTGGGCAACCACAGCCTAGGTCTGGACTTCGATTATTCCACACAGTTGTGACTCTGTCACTACCCCTGGCAAAGAAGAAAGTTGGAAGAAGTTTCATGGCACAATGAGGGCAGCTTGAGCCTCCACAGCTTATAGCACCAAATACATGCTTGGCTCCTACTGCACAACCACCAAGGGAGAAAGGATAGGAAGCCCTAAACTGAAGAGAAAAACTGCATCCAGAAAAAATACTCTGGTAAGCCAGATGTGAAGACACCAAAAATAATTTATAATCTACAACAAGAAACAGGAAGCTATGGCCCAGTTAAAGGAACAAGATAAGCTTCGAGATGACATAAAGGAGTTGAGACAACTCATCAGAGATGTTCAAACAAATCTCCTTAATAAATTCAATGAGGTGGCTAAAGAGATTAAGGATACTAAGGAGACATTGGATGAGCACAATGAAGAATTTGAATGCATGCATAAAAAAATAGCAGATCTTATGGGAATGAAAAGTGCAATCAGTGAAATTAAAAAAAAACATTGGAATCATATAATAGCATATTTGAGGAGGCAGAAGAAAGGATTGGTGAGTTTGAAGAAATGGCCTCTGAAAGTGAACATACAGAAGAACAGATAAGAAAAGAATGGAAAAAAAATTGAACAAGGTCTTGGGGAAATAAATGACAGCAAAAAGCATGCAAACATATGTGTCATGGTTATCCCAGAAAGAGAAGAGAAGGGAAAAGGGGCAGAAAAAATGTTTGAAGAAATAATGGTAGAAAATTTCCCAACCCTATTGAAGGACATAGATATCCTTGTCCAAGAAGCACAACATACTCCCATGCAAAAAAATCCAAATAGACCAACTCCAAGACACATACTCATTAGAAAGTCAAATGCCAAAGACAAAGAGACAATTCTGTGAGCTGCAAGAGAAAAGCAATGCATAACATAAAAGGGATATCCAATAAGATTAAGTGCTGATTTCTCACCAGAAACCATGGAGGAAAGAAGACAGTGGTCTGATATATTTAAGATACTACAAGAGAAAAACTCCCAGCCAAGAATCTTATATCCAGCAAGACTGCCTTTCAAAAATGAGGGTGAGATTAGAATATTCGCAGATAAAGAGAAACAGAGAATTTCTAACCAAGAGACCAGATTTTCAGGAAATGCTAAAGCATGTGCTAGAGCCTGGAAAGAAAAGACAGGAGAGGGGGGCCTGGAAGAGAGTCTAGAAATGAAGATTATATCAATAAAATTAACTAAAAGTGTGAAAAGACTGGTGAAAATAAAATATCACAGATAAACCTCACATAGTCAGGAATAAACTTAACCAATGATGTAAAGCATTTGTATTCAGAAAACTGCAATTCAATGTTAAAACAAATTTTAAAAGCCCTAAATAACTAGAAGAACATTCCATGCTCACGGATTAGAAGACTATATATCATTAAGATGTCAATTCTACTCAAATTGATATACAGATTTAATGCAATCCCAATAAAAACTCCACCAGCATTAAAGAAAAAATTGAAAACATTAAATTTATTTGGAAGGGTAAGGAGTCCTGAATAGCCAGAAACATCATAAAAAGGAAAGTGAATCCTCATCTCCAGACTTTAAATCACAATACCTACCTATAGTGGTAAAAACAACATGATACTGGTCTAAAGACAGACACAATAGATCAATGGAATCAAATTGATGGTTCAGAAACAGACCCTCACAGGTATGGTCAATTGAGTTTTGACTAGCCTGTCAAGCTCACACAGCTTGGGCAGAACAATCCATTCAACAAATGGTGCTGAAAGAATTGGGTATCCATAGCAGAAAGAAGGTAAGAGGACCCCTATCTCATACCTTATCCAAAAATTAACTCAAAATGGATCAAAAACCTAAAAATAAAAGCAAGAACAATAAAACTTCCAGAAGAAATTGTAGGAAAATATCTTCAAGACCTTGTGGTAGGTCATGGATTCTTAAAGGAGATAAGAGAATGACTGAGTGGACTACTGATGTTTAATGTATGTAGAAGTTTTAATTGGCTTTCCTGTAAAAGTGTGGAAATGTATAGAGTGGATGGTAATACACAGTGACTAACAGCTAGTTTATTAATGGGGATGTGACAGAAAATGGTAGTCTAGTTATGTAAATGCCAATTGACAGAATGCTAGAGAATAATCTAGGAACTGGATAGCAAGTAAACCAAGAGGTGGGTGAGAATTGTGGCTGATGGTACAGATGAAAGAGTGTCCTTTGTTAGCTAGAGCAAATGTATATCACTCCTGCAGGGTGTTGGGAATGTGGAGAAAGAAGCATGGGAAAACTAGAGCTTGAGTGACGTATGGACTGTGGTTAGTAGTAATAATATAATATTCTTGCATCTATGCAAAAGATGTACTGTGTTGATAATGAGGGAGTATGGAAAATGTGAGCCAAATGTACACTGTGGACATGGTAACAATCAGAGGATATTATTTTATCTGTAGCAAATGACATACTGCACTGTGGTGTGTTCATGGAGGGGTGTTGTTTGGGAATTCTGCACATGTGCATGATTGTTTTATAAATTTACAACTTCTGTTATAAAACATATATTTAAAAAATAATAATAGAATGGGTTGGGGGAAAAACACACCATATGTAAGATAAGGACTATGATTAGTAGTAAGATTTTGACAATATTCTTTCATAATTTGTAACAAACATCTCATGATAATGCAAGGTGTTGATGGAAGATTGATGTTTGGGACCCTTGTATGATATTATGGATGTTTCCTTTGAAGTTCACAACTTTTACTATACACTTAATTGTTTATGTATGTTCATATATTAATGATATAAAGATAGTAATAATAGGATTGGTTGGGGGGAAATATTTTGTTTAGTTGTAATATTTTGACTATGCTCTTTAATCATTAGTTAAAAAGGTTTAAAAACAATGCAAGTTATTGGTTGTAGGGAGAGTTATGAGAGTCCTCTATGATATTATATATGTTTGTTTTGTAAGTTCACAACTATTATTATACACTTATTGTTTATGTATGTTTATGTATGAGTGATATAGTGCAACAAATTAAAAATATATATTTAAAAAAATGTAAAAATAAAAAGAATAAGGATAGCATGAAAGACTCTTAGGAATTGAGTAAATAATGAATTTCAAGATAAAATGAGTGGTCAACCCTGTCAAAAGTTTTTGGGAGACCAAATAAGATAACAACTAACAATAGTTATTGAAATTGACACTGTAGAGATTGCTAATGCCTTTTTTTTTAGTAGGGATGTTCTCGTATCTTCATGGGAATGAAAGTGCAATTTAAATACATTTACAGGCGGCAGACTTGGCCCAGTGGTTATGGCGTCTGTCTACCACATGGAAGGTCCGCAGTTCAAATCCCGGGCCTCTTTGACCCATGTGGAGCTGGCCCATGCGAAGTGCTGATGTGCACAGGGAGTGCCGTGCCACGCAGGGGTGTCCCCCGTGTAGGGGAACCCCATGCACAAGGAGTGCGCCCCATAAGGAAAGCTGCCCAAGAATGGCACCGCGCACATGGAGAGCTGACACAACAAGATGATGCAACAAAAAGAAACACAGATTCCCTTGCCGCTGAGAACAACAGAAGCAGGCAAAGAAGATGACGCAGCAAAGAGACACAGAGAAAAGACAACCAGGGTGGGGGGAGGGGGAAGGGGAGAGAAATAAATTAATTAATAAATCTTAAAAAAAAATAAAATAAATACATTTACCTTGAACAAAGTTGAGGCAGGTGACGAGAAAGCACAAATATATTAAATTATATTAGTCATAATAGGATATTTATATGGAAAACTGACTAGAATTGAAGATAAGAAATTGAGTATGCTAAAAAGAACATAAATCATGAGTAGAGCATTCATGAAATACACATGCATACACACCAACAAACCTAAACTTCGGTCCCCAATATTTGCCCAATAGTTATGACATCTTAGAGAAAAAAAATAATATCTCTTTTTTGAAAAAACAATATGGAGCTATGTAATATATTCTACTTAATAAGCCAGAAGGTGTCTTTATCTATCTATATTATCTATATGTTTTGACTGGATTTTAGAATACCCCACACTCTAATCTAAAATTTGGATGACATTTACCACACTTCACGCTTCTGGATTTAAGGTTGGGTGTAGCTTGCAAATAGAAAGGAAAATAGATCATGCACTCTAGTCAATATGTTCTATAAGTAAAAAGCACAGGCATTTTGTTATACACTTAGCACAGAAATATTATTATACTATGTCTTCAAATGAAAATGCATACAATCAAACTGAAGCGAAGGGATGAAGCTCTTATTCATAACAGCAATTCTCCATTAGCTAATATGGATTTGCACTACAAAGATGTGGTGGGTCCTGGTAACCTCAGTTATAAATAATCCAATCAAGAGGGACATCCTTTCTGAAGTAGTAACCTGTGCAGGATGGACCTGGAATGACTAAATTCCTAGCTCTCCTCTATAGTCATGGGTGCATGTGAAGAAAGGCTTCTTGGAATTAAAGCAAGTGACTCTTTGAATCCTGCTTCTCTCCATAAAGCCCCAGGCCCAGCTCTTCTTGTTTTCCCCAGAAGTGCACCTTTCCCTCATGGAATTCCAGCCAAGTCACGGGGAATTAGGAAGCATTATTAACACATCCATTCTCTGCTTCATGTTCACAAGAGATCGTACTCAGATGTAAGCAACATCATACCTTCAGAACAAGGTTTGAAGGTAGGAGGAGATGAGCATGCTGCTTCTATTTCATTCCTAACAAATGTGCTTCTGCTAAGAACAGAGATACTTTATATCTTTGATATGGGTTAGCCAAATATGGTAGCTAAAAGAAGGGGACAGAGAAGTTTGTTGCTGAATCATTTAGGCCTTGCTAAGTCAGCTATAGGATTCAAGATGTAAGGACTGATGGACATCTAGGCTACATTGCCATGCACTTGATGGAAATTAAAATGCATGCAATGGAATCATGTGACCCATGAGGCACTAGATTTAGTACAAGACTTCTTACACAGGGGAGGGCCACATGTTAAAGTGTGAAACACTAAACGGTCTATTTAGTTCCCCATATGACTCTTCTGTAGTCTGTAGGAAGATAACTTACCATACTAAGAATTTAATTTCATCTTCTTCTCTCTGGGCCGGGGATTTAGTCTTAATATTTCTTGTCAGTGTAAGTAAATTCAGATTGCAGAATTAAGTAAAAACATACACCATTACAGCACAAGTTTCTAACAGTTAAGTCTCTCCAATACAGAAATATTGGAATTACTATTAGCACCAAGACAGTATAAGAAGACAAAATGTCACCTACAAGCCCTCTTTTCTAGTCAAGCCGAGTGTGTGAGGCCAGTGAATAACCTGGACACAGCCGCCTGGAGCTTAGAAGGGAGGTCTGGGCTGGAGAGACAAACGGACGAATTATCAGCATACTGGTGTTCTTTAAGAACAGGTGGTCTTAAAAATTGGGAGAAGAAGCACCTACAAAACTCACTAAAACGAGCATCCAAGGGCAGGGAGGGAAATCAGGAGCGTGAGCTGTTCAAGAAGGTCACACTGGAGAGTTTGTCAAGAATATGAATGTCCTCTATGCTTCTGGGAAGAAAGAGAAGGTCCTCCCCAAGGCTGCCTCTTGAGGTAGGAGCCTGGAGTCAGGCTCCTTTCCCAAAACCAGGGGCTACTGTAAGCTCCCTCCCTAATGGGCAGAAAGGTATAGCTTTGCACAGCCGCCCTCCAGAGGGGCTGGATGGCATGGGTATTGGCTCACATTTAGGTTATCACTCACTAACTTAGAATCAGATTTGTACGATCTTAGATGTAACCATTTGGAAAAGGTCCAAGACACCCCCAAAAAAGATTCCCTGGGCTGAGAGGAGACAGCTACAAGCAACCAGAATGCAAGGGAAAACAGAAAAATACTTTAAAAACAAACAGAAATAGCAGAAATAAAGCAAAATATAACACCTACTGAAGTTGTTGAATCTGCATTTTTTGAAGACATAAAAGAATACAAACACAGAAAATGAAAGCCAATAGTACCCATGATTACAAGATGAATTCACTCCAGGTCAAAAGAAACAATAGAGAAAAACGAAGACAACTTTAAAATAAGTATGTTTAGGATTTTCAGAGGTCAGTGAAAAAAAATTATCCACATAAATGAAGATAAAGTCATGAAATGAAATACTCAAAAAGAGAAAATAGTTAACATATTTAGAAATTTTAAATCAGAAAATTTAAATTATGAAAATTTAAAGCAAAATTAATTGTCAGGATAAACTGTATGCAGGACTGTAAACAGCTGAGTATGCTAATCAATTGCAAGACAATACAGAAATAATAACTGAGACTCAAAATAAATGGTTAGGCAATGGCAATGAAGATAAGGGATTTAAAAGATGTATTAGCACACTCTACTTCAGCAAGGACTAGTATTCCCAAGGACAAGGCTTGAAATATTAAAGAGTACTGTGAGCAAACAATTAATATAAGATAGCTCCAACTCCTGACTACAAAAAGTTGTCTAGGCTTTTTGTGCATTTAAAAGGGAAAACTACCACTCCAGAGAGCAATACCAAGAAAAGGATGGCAGGAAAGTGTCCCTAAGTAGTTAAATTATGCTAAGATCTTTGGTTAATTTAGGAAAAGAAAAGGGTTACTGGATAGTTTTAGACTTTCTTATCAATATTGAAAATTTTGAGCCTATGCACCTGCAATAAGAACAAGGCCTAGAGTAGCATTGTGGCATTGTGCCTGGGGGTTTCCTCCTGACAGCCTTCATGTTACTCAAATGTGGCCACTCTCACAGCCAAACTCAGCGTGTAGATGTGATGCATTCCCCCCAGCGTGGGACACGACACCCGGGGATGAGCCTCCCTGGCACCGAGGGATCACTACCACATACCAGCTGAAGAAGCAACTAGAAAATGACCTTGAATTAAAGATTCAATGCGGAACAGCAGAATATACCTGTCTACATATAATAACATGACTTCGGGAAGCGGTTTGACCTAATGTAAGGGGGAAATGGAAAGGAGAAATGAGATTATAAGGCTGTGAGTCTCTAAAAAAGAGTCTGGAGGTTGTCAGAAGGAATACCCCTATGTACAACTGAACAGAGTCTAAGAGACAGATAAGGTAGATACAACCCCAGGTATTGGTTCTTTTGAGGGATAAAGAGACCCACGGGTTCTATGGTCATGGCAGAAGGGGTTCACTGCCTTGACAGATGGCCCTTCTTTGGAGCTGGTGTTTCTGCGTGATGGAAATGGACTCAGAGGGGATCTCTTTTCACAAGACTTGCATGCTACTTTATTGGAATTGTAGTTGGTGCTGAGTTTAAGATATATGTAGGGGATCTGAATCTCTGGACTGATAATATGACACCCAGGCCCAGAGCCTCAACAGACTTCAGCTCCTACACTTTGACTTATTGGACTTACTCCACTCAGCTAACATGGAGTTGAAGAAGGTCAACCACCACAACATGGAGCCTAGAGTGTCTACAACTAGAAGCGGGAAGAGTGCATCCAGTACCCATGTGGAATCTAAGCCCTCACTTGACATAGGTGTGCAATGGACACAACCAATCCAATGTCCACAGAGAAAATGTGGAATGGGTGTGGGAACGGTAGCCATGGGGGCTACTGGGTGTGGGGAACGGGAGGAAGAGATGAGATGTGGAGGCGTTTTCGGGACGTGGAGTTGTCCTGGATAGTGCTTCACGGACAATTACGGGACACTGTAGATCCCCCCAGGGCCCACTGGATGGAACGTGAGAGAGTCTGGGCTATGATGTGGACCATTGACTATGGGGTGCAGTGATGCTCAGAGATGAACTTACCAGGTGCAATGGATGTATCACGATGATGGGAGAGAGTGTTGCTGTGGGGGGAGTGGGGGGCGGGGGCGGTGGGGTTGAATGGGACCTTATATATATTTTTTAATGTAATTTAAAAATAATAATAATAAATAAATATTTTTTAAAAATATTGAAAATTTAAATAAGCTTGCTAAAATTTTAAGGGTAATAACTAAATAAATGGAATTTTCTCTGTACCTTTCCAAAAAAAGCAAAAGAAAATAAAAAGAAAATATAGGGACTTAATCCAATGGCAACAAGGGACATAAAAGAGAAGCACAGATATGTGAAGGCAAGTAAGAAACTCAGATTATTATGTATGAAATAATTTCAAATATGTGATTAAATATAAATGCAACAATTAATTAACAATTAACAATTAATCACCAATTAAAAGAATAAATTTGCATTAAAGTTTTTAAATGAAGGTATATATGTTTATTAGAGACTTGCAAATAAACAAGGAATATTTGAAAATGGGGTATTGAAGATATGCTAGATATATTCTAAGTAAAATAAAACTTGTGTTTTCATATTACGTTATGACAAAATATAATTTAAAAATAAAGTTACAACGTGTTCACTGAGACCTAGTTATCCAAAACTTATTTCCAACATGAAATGGTGCAACATTCAAGGTTCAACTACAGGAGCAGAATTACTGCTACTGAGACACTGAGATCTCTCTCTTTAACTCTATCTCCTGCTCTGCCTCCACCTCCATCACCCTCTCCATCTCCATCTCTATCATCTCCACCTCTCTTTCTCCATCTCCATAGCTCCATATCTCTGTCTTCATCTCCATCTCCATTTCCACTCCATCTCCATCTCTATCTCTACTCCATGTCCATCTCTATCTCTACTCCATCTCCATCTCCTTCTCTATCTTCATCTCCATCTCCATCTCCATCACCATCTCCATTTCTATCATCTCATCTCACTGTCTCCATCTCCATCTTTCTGTCTCCATCCTCACCTCGGTCTCCATCTCCATCTCTATCTTCATCTCTATATTGACATCTCTATAGAAAGAGTCAATTGCAGAGATTTGGCTTCATTCACCTTCATCAGCTGTGGAATCTGGTTAGTACATTCTAAGCCTGTTGCCTTCACACCTGACCATTGGTGCTGGAGCTTGAAGACGTCTACAAGGCAGGCAGAAAGGGAAGATGGAGGTAAATGAGGGGAAATTGAGAACAGGCTGGAACCTGCAGACACAAGCTGGAACCTCAAAATCCATAGAGTTCTTGTTGCCACCGACCCAGATTTCATGGGTATCTGGAAGGAGCTGGGACCCACACACCTGAGGCTAAGCACACACACCTGGCCCTGGAGTAAGATGCTGAAAGCAGATGCCAGGTAAGGCAGACCACAGGAGGCCTGCCTGGTGCGTCATGCAAACCAGGTGAGTCAACAGATTAGCACCAATGTGAAGGAGATACACAGGATGGGAAGATAAGGTATGAGATTTCCACATCTCCACTGCAGGGATGTGCAGTCATGTGCCATAATTATGCAAACAAAAGGAGAAAGTCTCCCAAGATAAAGCCCCCTGCCTTTTACTTTGAATTTTTTGTTCATTCCTCATTTCTCCTACCTGGAATGCTGATGTAAATCAGGATGCTTGGCAATTATTTTGAGAAATGAAGACAAAAGTCACACCCTTAAGTCCTTAACATCCCAGAGAAGATACACCAGTACTTCTGGACTTCCTACTATATTGTAAAAAATGATTACTTTAACCACTATGATTCCAGCTTACTGGTGCTGCGACCAAAGTCTCTTTAGTTTTACAGTCTTAGGGAATTACAAGGCAAGAACATCAGCCGAGAGGGAGGAACAGAGAAAATGAGATGTTTGAACTGAGGAGAAGCAGGGCATGTTCGTCCAGGGACGGGAGAACAAGTGGCCCTGACTTAAAGCGGAGCCAGCTGGCACGGTCATGTTTTCACATCCAAACCTGGATGTGAAGGGCCAGGGAACATGCTCCAGCGTCGACTGAAATGCTTGTGTGATTTTTATAACACAGACGGCATGGCCACCTCTCTGGCATTTGCTAGCTTGTTTTCCCAACCTCTCCTTCAAACCATGTTGGTTCTTAAGGTTTGGTCTTACATTTATTCCCCTTACACAGTACTCAGAACTCGCCTATGAAAGTCATGTCTGCTCTGGCCATTCGCAGTGCAGCGCACCCCTTCTTCATGCCACTCTTACTCAGGCATTTTCAAAATGCCACTCAGCCCTCTAAGTGCAAATGTAACTACGCACTGCAACATATCCTCGAGTGTTAGAGGTGAAGCCAGGAAGTCAATGCTGAGTTGTTTCCACGATTTGACCCAAACTCAGCCAAGCTGTCCCTGAAAACCAGTTTCTCTAGCCTAACATTTGGATGTCTTAAATCCAGACCATTCAGAAATCCGTAATAATAAACCAATTTCCCATTAGATATTAATGGTTTGTTTTATACATCCATATCTGTGATATATATGTGATTTACATATGTGCAGGTTTACCTGTCTATCATATATTTATAAGTTTATATGCATCTGTATATGTGCATGTTCACCTGCATATCATATACTTATATGATGCAATCTCTCCCTTTATAATATTATAACTGTCCATTCAACAAAAAGAGTATGCATTGAACCGTGATGTAACTTACGCATTTATGAACAAGCATAGGTATTAGATCACAAAATAATTGTTCATCACTTTCAGAAAGCATGTAAAATACAAGACTATGTTTTAAGACCACAGCATAGTTATATTAAAATTCAACAGCCAAAAAAAAAAAAATACTGTAAAAATAAGAACTCGAACCCACCAAATGGGAAGGGGTAAAGGAGATTGACCAGAAAGAGGTGTGTGGATTTTTGTGTCGGATCTATGCTATGTTCTGTTTGTGGCAGTTGTTTCATAATGTATATATTTGGCAACATGCATTGAGCTGTAAGCTAAAAGGATGACTTTTTACTCTAAGTAAATTATACCTAAATAAAAATGAATAAAAGTGCTTGTGTGTGAAAGATACAAATGCAGCTCTAAATAATGCATTGGATAAAAGGAGAAATATAATGAAATGAAACATTTATAAGTACACATTTAAGGAAGTAATACATATCAAGACTTGTGGGATGATAGTAAGGCACTAAATAGAAAGATACTAATGTCTTGGCATATACTGACCTCTTTGCAAATAATATATTTATTAAGGCAGAAATTTCCAAGGGAAAAGTAAACATAAAATGAGAGGTCATAACGTTTTTTGGATAAAACTTGCTGAATTCAAGATGGACACAGATCAACAATAACTCCTTTCAAAATATAATAGGAAATAGGGGAATGGATGTGACTCAAACAGTTGAGTGCCAGCTTCCCACATATGAAGTCTGATATTCAATCCCTGACTATGGTACAGAAAAAAAAGAGGGGGGGAGGCAGATAATAATGGGACAAGAATAGTTGATATGAATAAAATACTGACTTGTTTGCCTGGTGGAATCTGCCCTTTCAGCTATCAAAATGTATTATAATTAAACTTTGTGGTATTGGGGTAGGATTTATATATATATATAAATAAATGGGACCTACCAAAGAACCCAGAAAAAGCTGCACACCTAGAGGACACGTGGGTATGAGTGAGAAAGCAGCTGTGAAATTGAGGACCCTTTAATAATATTTATCTCTCAGTCAAGAATCCCATAAGACAAAAAATAATTTCTATACTTACTTCCTAGAAAATAATTTAGACAAATTAATAATTTAATTAAAAAAATAAAACTACCAAAAAAGTTTTTACAAAATGATGAAAATATTAATAAATATGATTATGTAAAAACATGAAAAAAACAGATTATTTTGAAAAGTATGAACCCAGCCTACAAGAAGATGTTTCAAGGCATGAAGTTATCAAAGAATTAGTTCACAGAATATGTAAATAAATCTTAGATTTGGAAAAAGGCATACAGCCTAACAAATGGCAGCATGGAAAATAATTTTCAGAAGAGGAGACTCAAAGATGAGTATATGAGAACATGTCGGTCATAATAATAATCAGGTAAATGCAAATGTATTTCACAGACATTAGCCTGACAAACATTTAAAAAGTCTGACCATACCATGTGTTGTTGGTCTGATGGCAGAAGGTGAATCTTTGTGGTACTAGTGGTAACGGAAATTGGTAAATCCAATTTAGAGAGCAATTTGACAACATCCACTTAAGTGGAGAATGAGTCTATCCAATGAGCAAGCAATTCACATCCTGGTTTTTAACTAGAAAACCTTCACACATGCACATTAAGAGACACATGGATTTTAATTACAGTATGACCTGGCATAATGAAAGTATAGCAACAGCTTTACTTTCCTTCTAAAAAAATAACCAAAACATGGTGTGTTCATTCAGTAGAATAGTATAGAGCATATATCTTTATATATGTGCTATAATTTATAGTACAATACTATATACTCTGGATAGATCTAAACAAATGCAGAAAAAAATAGAAAGGCTAGGCTAAAATTTCAAAATGATGATTAACTTTAGGTAGGAAAGAACAAGTAGTGACTTGGAAAAAGGTGCGACGGTACCTCAACTATAAAATTTAGTTCATTTTAAAAAATGAGTCTGAAGCTACTATTCACAACATACAGCAGTTATAAAATTTCAGCAGTGGCAAAACAGTTGCTGGTTATACAATCACTTGGACTTTTCTATATGTGTGAAATATGTCAAAAATTTGCACTCGCCTTTTGTTTATTTATTTTTCTAGGAAAATAGATATTTATGCATGAAGGAGGCCAGTGAGTGAAAATGCATGGCTCTAGTGCTTGTATACTTCACAGTAAGGACACATGGCTCTAGAGTTTGTATAGTTCATAGCAAGGGCACATGGCTCTATTGTTTTTATACTTCATAGCAAGGGCACAGTGTTTTTATATTTCATAGTAAGTGCACTTTGCTCTGACTGCTTTCTCATATTTATCTTTTTCTTAAACTGGGCTCTTAATTTAAGGTAGTAGAGGTTCTTCCTTTATAATTAAATTTTAAATCCTAAATTTGTCAATGTTCTGCTCAAACTGATTTTTATGAACACATAATTTATTTAGCACAATATTCCTATGTACCCTTTTTTAATGGTGTGTTATCTTAATCATGTGGACTTAGATGCTACACTAATTGATTTGTTTGTGCATTGCTACTACCTTAGTGGGTAATTCATCACAATTATAGTGGATTAAGCAAAGTGGAATATTCAGCTAAATAGTATGCTTCCCTATGTTTCATGCTACGTTTTGAGTAAACTATACAGGAGAATCTCATCTTGCAGAAGCAGTTTATTCTCAGAAGGGTTTTGTGGCAGCTGAATAAATAAAATATTCTCATCTAAGAAAGCATCTTAATATATACTTGTTAATTATAAATAAATGGCTTTTGGAAACTTACACACAACAGACATTTTTAGGATGTCAGCTCCAATCAGTGGCATATTTTTTGAAGAGTGCATTGATATGTAGTTTCTACAAATAATCTTATATCATTGTCGAGGACTGAGGTGTAGTGGTCTCTCTTCTGTCATTCGGTAGCCTGGACAAGTCGGTTTCTCCTACTAAGTCCCAATTTCCTTTTTTAAAGTAGATGAATTCATGATGCAACTACCAAATTCACAGTTTAGATGTTACATGTAAGGGAACTGCTGCATATGAAATATTTTTAAAGGATGTATGTAATAGCATATTTTATATGATAAGGATTGGAGGTAAATTATCTTGTACAGTTTAAAGATCCCCCATATTTCTAAAACACACATAGTCATAGACAAAGTATAAGCTAAGTAAAATGATGATTTAGTTTCAGTGGTGGAGTTACAGATGAATTTTATTGTCTTCGTTATACTTTTTGTAGAGTTAATGTGTGATACTTTTATAAACATACAAAATTACCCAAGAAAAGTTGCTTGCAGCATTCAGGGATCTAACTGGAATTAGCTTTATATTACAGAGCCTGGAGAGATTTGTATTATCAGCACATATATGATTTGAGATACAGTTGAGAAAGTCCATTAAGGATAATTGAACAAGCACGAGACCGTCTTCTCCAAGCACAGAGCTCAGCAATGGAGCTGAAGGACTCCCTGCCTTCCAGAAGGGCACACTCTCAGCACACAGTCTGTTTTACGGGTTTCTGTGTACTTAGACATCATACTCATGGTGTAAACAAACCATCAGTATCATAACAGTCACAAAAACGTAATGCAAAGGAGCTACCAGCAGCTATAAACTGATCTATAAAGACCCTTATTCCATTTTAAGGGGAGTGCATGAACCAATCAAAGATAACTATGAAACTGATGGAAGTTTTAACAATCCATGAGAGTGCTCAGGTAGTCTTGAAAATTATATATCATCTGACACTGAGTAGCTGAAAACATATCTTCTGGCACTAGGGAATCAGGCTTTTTAGAATAACTTTCTATTTTGAAACAATTTTAGACTTACAGCAAAGCTACAAGTACAGAGGGTTCACAGACACCCTTCATTCAACATCCCCTCATGTTATCAACTTACAATGAACATCTGCCCTTTTCCTCCCTGTTGAATCAGCTTTATCAAAGGGGTTCCTAATACTATCTATGGAGGACTCTCTGGGATTATTCACTGCTTTTCTAGAGGAATGATTCCAGCAGAAAATGAGGAGCTCTCAGATAATGCTCAAACCTAGAGCTTCCTGCAAGATCAGAGATAACGAGTTTCAAATGTATAAGATAACTCATCCTGCCCTATTAATTGATACCACTGATTCCTCGTTTTTATGTAGTTCCATTCTTCAAAGTGGGAAATTTGGTATTCTTTATTTATCTTCAATATATTTAGCCATTTTCTCAAGACTAGATACAGAGAAAACAGATCTGGAATCACTAACCCATGTCACTGTAAATATGAAACACACCATCTAAAGTTCAATATTTGTTTATAGTTCCATTTCATTAATGTGCACTTAATATGTTTGAAAATCATATATCTTACATATACCATTTGGTGAGTTTTGACAAATGTTTTCTGTTTTAAGTGAGCCATGGCTTTTCAAGATACTGACAACTTTTTTCAATCCTTCCCTCAAACATCATTTAAGTCAATCCTACCACCCCACCAGGACTAACCACTGTTCTTAAGAAATGGGTGTGAAAATCACCAACTAAGATTGTAAATTGTGTATTTGTCTCTTGGTTCTGTCAGTTTTGCTGCATCTAATTTAAAGCTCTATTATTAGAAACATACACATCTAGGACTGTTGTGACCCTTTTATCTTTATGAGCTGTCTTCCATGTATTTGTGCTTACATTCCTCATCTTGACATCAATTTCACTAATCTTTTCTTTTTATATCTCCTATGTCTCAACATATCAAACATAATGGATACAGTTATAATTGTTTTAATGTTCTCATGGCTAATTCTGTCTTCTAAATAAAATTCTGGGCTGGTTGTGATTCATTGATTGTTCTCATTATGGGGAATGTTTTCCTCTCTCTTTACCTGTCTTCTAATTATGCTATTGTCCCATGAAATGAGTTTTACTAGTCTGACTGGTAGAAACTGGCAATATTCCTAACCTTGTTTGAGTGCCAAACATTGTTCCAACGAATTATTTTGGCTAATTATGTTCTTGGTTTCAGTTAGTTTCTTCCACACATGACTTGTGCTATAACTCTTAGAAATTTTTAGTGATTGTCCTGGTTTTTATAACAGGCATTCTTAACCATCAAGTGATTTTAGAGTTAATATTGAAGTATTTTATTGGAATGCAATAATCTTGGAACATAAGAGTTTCATTTATTCAGCCCATCTTTCAGGTTCCTTTTGACAGTTTTGTTGTTTACTTGTTTCATCATTTTTCACTTGCCAGTCCATTTTCTCCTGGACCCCATTGTTTCTTATTTGAAGTTAGCCATCATTTATCCTAGGTCCTGTGATGTAACGTGTCTGTGATTTAAACTAGTTTTTTTCAAGAAACGTCAAGTTTGGTTTATTGAAGTTTAGCTATGATGTATTCAGTAGATTTTTTCATTTCATCATCCTTTGGGTTTGTTGAGCTATTTGAATTTGTAGAGATTTTTCAATACATTTTGAAGATTTTTGCAACTATTGCTTCAATTATTTTCTTCTGGCCTACTTTGTCTCCTTTTTCTGTCAGGGATCCCAATTACATTTTTATGTGTCTTAGACTACATGGTCACTTGACATTTTCACTTGATATTCTTTGTTCATTCTTCTTTCTCTCTGATATTTCAAATTGAATAATTTATGTAAATATTTCTTCAGGTACACTGACTAGTTCTTCTGTCTGCAATTTGATCATTTCAGATATTTAACTTTAAGTGTTTAAATTTTTGGTTGTTTTTATGTGGCATTTATTTCTCTGCCAATTGACCCATATGTTCATTCATAATTCATAATGAACATATTCATAATGAAAATATTAAAAATGACCATATTTATCTCGACCATACTAATAATAGTTTTTTAGAAGTCCTTGTCTGTTTATTTCAACATCTAGGTCATATAACAATTGGTTTCCATTGATTGCATTTTTTTGACATTTGGCCAAATTTTCCAAACTTCTTCTAAGTTTGTTCACTTGTCTAATAAATTTTATTATATATTGAATATATCTTGTAGAGTTTATGGATTTAATTGTCTTGTATTGAAGAATGTTGCTTTTTTGTTGTAGCGGATAAATTCATTTGCTTTTACTGTCACTATGAACTCTGTCTCTTCTGTGATGTGCAGCAGATGCAAAAGCAGTTTTTCTTCATCCTTCTACTTGTGACTGTGTTCTCAGGCACATGAAGTATAATGGGCAGTCAAAGATTTGGGTGGATTTACATAAATATTTTGAATTTCCCCTTCTGTTTTGCTATCCTTTCTGGAATTTTCGCTTTCATTTTCCTGCCCTTTCGGCCACTCTGATCTCTGTTTTCTGACTGAAGAAAATAAGACTGAAGTTTTTCTAAATGGGAGTAATCTAACTGGGAGAACTGGAGTGTTTCATCTGTTGAAACAACATACACATAATTCTCAGAGAAGTTTTTCTACGTTTCTACCACCAATTGATGTTTACATTGTGTTGGTAGTTATCCAGTGCCTTCAAATAGTTATTTTTCAAAAATATATGACCGTTATTTGTATGTAAGAGAGAAAACTTAATATAACCATTCTAGCATTACCAAATTAGACCCCCATTCTGCCAAAAATTGATAAATCCAGGCTCAATTTTTGGTTAGTCTGTTCTACCCTTGCTTATGTGAAACTTCTTTATAGACTATTGTTTCTGTACACAGTTTTGGACTTTCTCATTCAGTCATTCCTTGGGTCACATTTCATGTTTCTAAGATATTACTTATTTGTCACTTGTTATTGCTTATTATTATTATTGTTTTTTTCCTAAGATTGTATTCCCTGTGGAACAATTTGTTCTCTGTAATTTGAAGCCAGCTTTACTAATGGAATAATGACTCAGAACATTTAGTGGGAAAAAAAGACGTGATAATGCCTGAATCTAATCTCCTTTCTGAAGACTGATAATATTGGAAAAGAGGTTTAACATTGAGGTTGTTTTCTCTAAGATAGACTCAAGTGCCATCCAAACTAAGTTTTCTAATGCTTTTTCTTTTATATTCTGTGATATGAGTGCATGGTCAATGAGTGTGGAAAGACTATAAAGTGTCATTGAGTGTGGAAAGACTTGTATTTGTCAGTCCAAAGGGATTCTAATGCAAAGTACCAGAAATCTGTTGGATTTTATAAAGGGTATTTATCTGGGGTAAAAGCTTACTCTTATAAGGCCCTAAAGAGTCCAACTCAAGGTACCATAAGAGGTCCTTCCTCACCAAAGTCTGTGCCACGTGTTGGAGCAAGATGGTCGCCAATCTCTGCGGAGGTCCAGCCTTCCTCTTCCTCCTAAGGCTCTGTGGGCCCAGCTTCTTCCCATCTCAGCTGTAGGCTGGAGGGCTCCTTTCTTTCTAAGCCTTCTCAGATGCTCAGGGCTCTGGTCTCTTCAGCTGCAAACTATTAGGGAATGGCCAGCTCTCTCTGGGGCCCCAGGGTCAAAGTTCTCTCCTCTGCCATGTCTGTGGAGCTCTCTCTGTTCCTGTGTCTATTCTTCTGTGTGAGTGTCCATTACTATAACCCACCAAGGGGGCAGGGACTCAGCCCCAAGTTGCCCGAATGACGTGGTTGAATCAGAGCCCTAATCTTGATTTAATTAAGTACATGTAAAACCTTTGAATTTAATATAGTCAAAGGGTATTTTGTCCAGAGGAACAGATCCATTTACAAACAAAATCTAAATCTCTTTTTTGGAATTCATAAATAATATCAAACTGCTGCAGAGCTCCTCAACAACATTCGCAATATCCTCTTCCAGAGCAGATGTCTGTTTCTCCTGCCTGGCCACATCCTCCCAGCCACGGGAAGTGGGTTTCCTTGTCTGAGTTAGGACAAAGTCTGCTTACAGTTCCTCTTTATTTAGGAAAGTCACAGAGTGATCAGACTGTGAAAATTTGTAAACCAGCCGTTCATTTATGTTTATGAATTTTATTTCAGCCTTTATGAGAATGGCAAATCTGCCCTATTTATGAAATGAGGCTTAAAGCATTTAATCCACCCCAAAGCTGAGGCTGGACACCCACCCCTTCCCACTCCCAGAAATATAAAGAAACAGTTGGTTATCTTTAATGGCCTTATTTTCTCCAGTCTAGCATAACCAATAACCTTGGTGATTGTTTTATTCTGGGAAAATAGCTAATAGTACACAGACACAATAGGGAGCATGGCTTAGACAGGCAAAACCATCTTCACAGTGGCTCTTAAGGGAATGAGTTTTCAAATATCTCCCTGAATATTCCAAAGGGCAAATTTTTATGTGCGCCAGACCAGCTTTTCTGCTATATTTCTCTTGCTAAAATGTTTTGCTCAATTCCCATATCGGTTTGAACATAGTATATTTGCTTGATTGTTTTTTATATATAATATTCAATATAATGCTTTGAAATAGTGATGTGAAACAGAATAAGTAAAATGTACTCAGATTGCATGTGTCCATGCCATTATTTTGAAGGATAACTCTAAATTCTTGTTTATATGGAAAAGGCCCTACTTATTGGTTGTTTGAGATTTTTAAGCTGCTAAAACAAGCAAACAAAAAATTTTTTCTCATTCTGATCATTTTTGAACTCTCTAACTTTATTTTTTTAGGAAGACTAATAGACTATATCTCAATAAAAGAATTGATAATCGTGTCCGAGGTAGCCTGCAGTCTTGTCTTGTAAACTTTTGACTATTTCTAGTGTTTTCTGTGTAAAACTTCCTCTATTTTTTTCTAGAGCATCATATTTAGTTGTTCAACTTGTGGGGACTTTAAAGTAAACATATCCTCTATGATTTAGTCCTTTCTCCTTTCTTCCTCCACTTCTTCCCTCATTCCTCCCATCCTTATTCTTCCTTTCCCTTCTTTCTTTCCCTCCTTCTTTCATGCTTCAGACTTTATTTCCTTATATAAGAGATATAAATTTAAAGTAAAAGTGGAAGCCACATGCAACCTCTAGCTGAAGTCAACAAAATCCAGAAATGGTATCCTTCTCTATATTTTTAAAATTTTGTTTCCTGTTATGTAATTTGATATCACATCTGTGCATGTAAATGTGCATGACAGATTTTATATGCATGGTTTAAAACAGCACCTTGCACTAGTAGCTTACAATTTGACAAGAAAAAAACATTGAAACGTATCCATGATGAATCCTGTAGCTATAGTTCTCTCATTCTAGATGTTCTACTGCAACCGTCTTCCAACTGTAGCTCACAGATATTCTTGAAGAAATGTATTTCCAGACTCTCAATATTATGCTGTCTTTCCTAAAACCAAATCACCTGAGAATGAATCTTTGGTTAAGGTCAAGACGTGACTTTGTCAATCACCTTTCTATTATTTTACAAAAGAATGAGAATTGGTTGCTTTTTAAAAAAAGTTTTTTGAGTAATAACTCAAACCAGACTAATTTTTAGCTTGAAGCATATAAGCATAGAGAACTTTAAAACCAATTTTCATACGTAATTTTGTGGTAGGGACATATGATGAAGCGGCCAGTAAAATAATTCCAATCATAAAAATATTGTATTCAGATAAAATTATGTGGGAGAAATGGAATGGAATCACATTAAAGGAGAAAAGGTGCACCATAAATTTTCTTACTCTTGAAGAGATGCTTGTACATTATGAAGGGTAGTAAATTGCTATGGTAGTTAGATTCTTTGGAAAGGTCTCAGATTTGATGTAACGGTTTGATTTTGAAAAGTTCAATAATGAAGGGAATTGCATCCTTTGTGACTCTCTAAATTTATGATGAAATAATTTATTCGTCAACCTAGAAACATCTAAAAGGAGTACATAGATTTTTCAAAATCCTTTTAGGTTAAAGAAAAAAATAAGGTATATTTTCCTATAGTTGCACTTTATATATTTTTAATGTATTTTGCCAAGTATATGTGTTTTTTTCTTTAACAGTGTATCATTTTTCATCTCCTTATAAAATCTTACTCTATCATTTTTTAAGTCCCAAATTCATTATGGTTTGTTTCTGGACTCTGTAGTTTTTAATTAAACTACTAATACATTTATTTATCAAAACTTGTACTTTATTTTTACCATCTTGACACCTGATAGGTCAAATTCTCTTTTTGAACTCACCTTTAATATTGTTTGACTACATTTTAACCTCAACAATATTTAAATTAGCTAATAAATATATATGAAAACAAACAAATGGCATTGCTAAAATTTTGATTGACTTTTAAATGCATTTTAGAAAGAATTTAATTGCTACACGTTGTTATTCTATCAGAGGATATACTTTATCTCTCCATTTAATTTGTTTTACTATTCTTAAGAATGTACAATGTTTCATATTTTCTTCCATAGTGCAGTTAAGCCTCACTTACTGGACTTATTCCTCAAAATCTTAGACTCTGGTCACTATTGTGATTGAAACTTTGAAAAATTTATATCTCCTCACTGATGCTCTTGGTTACTGGCATGTTGACTTCTCTTCACTGCTATCTACTCAGCAATCTCACTTAACTGTTTATTTAGAATTGCTTTATTTCTAAAGATTTCTTGAACTTCCCTGTAGGTGATGATATTTTCCCCACTTTAGGCACATCTCTTTTCTTTTTATATCATTGGATTTCTAATTCCTTGCATAATACAGCAACTGGTAAACTACCTGTGGGCTTATTTTGTGAGTAAGTTATAGTGGAACTGCCACGTGCACTCAGTTACACATTAGCTATGGCTGGTGTAGGGTAAGTGCAATAGAACGCCTTTCAAATACCTAAACCTCGAGCATTTTAAGGAGATGTTACAGTCCGAAGCAGAGGTAGGATAAATCCTCTATCTGCAAGTTTCCCTTACTAAGGCAGAGTTTCCTGCTATGTCCCTGCCCAGTCGTCACAGGTGTATTTCCATTTGGGCACATGGAGAAGTCCTGTTTGAGACCCAGGCCTCTGATTAGAACTCGGATGCCTGAAACCACGTTGCGAACTCCCGAAGCACACAGCTGCCACTTTGCTCCCGTTTACAGATGCCCTCCGGAAGCGAGTCGCAAGATGAGCCTAGCAACTCACCAAACCTGAAGCTAAGGCTGCTTAGGGGTCCTGGCAGCCTCTTCCGTGCTAAGGAACAGGAGACGGCAGAGGAAAACTGACCAAGGGTTGATACAATTTAAGCTGGAACTTAACTACCATCCGCAGAGATGAAACAAGACCTTGGAGGGAAAATAATCACTAGCAAGTGATGAGACTCTATAACCCAAGGTCAAAGTTCAGAGCAAATAGTCACCTCTGAAATACTTAATGCAAACGAAAGAGAAAATACTGCATCAAAAACAGCATAAAGGCCAACTTTGATTATGGGGTAAGTTAAAAGACTAAAAACACTTTAGAGGAAACACAAGGGGCATAAAGACTAAATCCAGATGATGTAGTGTTGTAAATTAGGGCTTTGGTGAAAAACAAAAGGGAACATGAAAAATAGCTCTCAGTTGAAGATTATTTCACTGAGTCAAAAAAAGATTTGATTCTTTGGTACAAAAGGAAATACTAACTAGTGGACAAGATCATTGAAATAATGACATACATTTGTGGAGTTTTGCAATGTCGCTGCCAAAAAATAAATTTAAAAACTCAGAAAACTTTCATAAAGAAAAAAAAATGCATTTCAGAAAAGAAGAATCAGATTTTCAACAATCTTTAAATATAAAATCATGGAAAACTAAATGTTATAGTCAAATACAGCAACATTTAGAGATTATAAGCAGAAATTGTTTACCAAACTGGAATGGTAATTCCAAGGTTACTTTTATGCTTGAGAAAGAAAGAAAAATGCATTTTCTAGCATACAAAAACTAATACTCCATATATTACCATACATTCTAATCAAATAAACAAATAAAATAAATACATAAAACTTTCAATTTAAATATATATATATTTTAAAATTAAAGAAGAAATAAACCATTCTTTTGACTTAAATCAAGGGTAGTTTATATCACCACTTCTATTCAGTATTGTTTTAGAGTGTGACAAATAAGGTAAAACAAGGGGAAAAGGAGAAGAAGAAAAAGGAAAAGGAAAAATGAAAACTCATTATTTATGTACTAACTTATTAAAATAAATAAGAAATTTCAGCAAGTTTGCTAGATGCAAGGACATTAACAAAAGTCAGTTGCATTCCTATAAATCATCACAAAAGTGTTATTAATGCATTTTTAAAGATACTATTTACAATAACAACAAATTATGAACTACTTGGGAATAAATACCATAAGAGACGTAAAAAGCCTCTATGTCACAAACTAAACACAATATTGACAGAAACTAAAGAAGGCATAAATAAGTGGAGAAGTATGTTTACATGGGTTGGAAGAGTCAATAAAGAGTCTCACATTCTCTCTACATTCACCTTAGAGCAAATGAAATACTAATCAAATGCCTAATAGATATTTTGAAACAATTGACCAAACTAATTCTTAAGTTTAATAGAAAATCAAAGACACAAGAATAGACAAGAATCTCTTGAAAAAGAAGAAAAACAAGGGTAAGTTATCTATAAGATAGCCAATTTATTTAATTTAAAAGCTGCAAGATATAAATACAGATATACAAGAGAGAAGGAAGAAAAGCACATTAAAAGAATTATACATCATGATCAAGTGGGTGTTATATCAGGTATGCAAGGATGGTTCAACAAAAGAAAATCAATTATTGTAATAAACCACATTGATAAATTGAAGAAGAAAAATCACATGATCCTCTCAACTGATGCAGAAAAGGCATTTGACAAAATATTGCACCCTATCTTGATAAAAACACTCCAAAAGTAGGAATAGAAAGAAGCTTTCTCAATATGGCAAAGTGCTGTATAAGATAATAAAACCTCACATAAAACAAGAATTACGGGAGATATTGCATACATAAGACTGTTTTTACAAGATATAAATACCAATATACTAGAGAGAAGGAAAAAAGAATAGCAGCTATGTACAGCAAGCAAGGCATAGAGATTGAGAGGTGATGAGTTTTGTTTGTTTGAATTTTTTTGTTATTATTATTGGAATAATGAAAGTGCTCTGGGATTGATTGGGGTGATGAATGCGCAAATATGCGGTTACACCAAATATCCTTGAGTGCACTCTTTGGATGGGTTTATGCTCTATTAATATGTATCAATAATATTGATTTATTAGAAATAAAATAGAAAGCTACAGTTTGTAGTTCTATCTCTGCTGAGATGTAGCAACTCTGTACCTCCGGTGTCCTCTCCTTACAGTTAAAGGAACGTGGAGGTAACACACCAACAAGCATAGAAATTTTCTGCAAGGTGGAACAAGGCAGGCAGACTGCCCTCATACCCTCCAACTTGAGACGCTTCCTTGCTGTCTCTCATATAGCCCAAACACAGTGCTGCAAAAGCTTCTGGCCCAGAACAGTCATAAATCCCTGTTCCTCTAGCCAAAGGAGGATGGAAGGAAGACCTCAGAACAGAAATCTAACTGGCAATACCAGCCCTATTCCCATTGAACACTGAGCGTAAACCCGCCTCCACCACAGGTTCAGTGGAGCCTGAAGGGTTTAGTGGTCAGCCAAAAGGGTGCTGATGCAAAATATCAGAAATTGACTGTTTTTTTAAAGGGTATTTATTTGGGGTAGGAGCTTACAGATGCCAGGCCATAAAGCATAGATTACTTCCCTCACCAAAGTCTATTTCCATGTGTTGGAACAGGATGGCTGCTGATGTCTGTGAGGGTTCAGGCTTCCTGGGCTCCTCTGGGCTCAGCACCTCTGTTTCCTCCACAAGGTCAGCTGTGGGCTATCAGGTAAATGGCTCTGTCTCTATCCCTAGGGTTCCAGCTTAAGACTTCAGCATCAAACTCCAACATTAAAAGCCCCCAGCATCAAAAATCTCCAACTCTGTCCTTTGCCATGCCTAATGACTTGGCCCAGTCAAAGCCCTAATCATAACTCAATCATGCCCAGTAATAGAACAGATTACAAACATAATCCAATATCTATTTTAGGAATTCATAACCATATCAAACCGCTATAAGGGGAAATTGGTCTTCCTGGCCTTCTCCTCCCCAAGCCTCACTCAACACCCAGCAAATCCTCCTCCCACCCCACAGGAGCCTTAGCGGCACCTGACTCCAGTCTGATGAAGGGTGGG
Organism: Dasypus novemcinctus; assembly: GCF_030445035.2. Classification (NCBI taxonomy): domain Eukaryota; kingdom Metazoa; phylum Chordata; class Mammalia; order Cingulata; family Dasypodidae; genus Dasypus; species Dasypus novemcinctus. The sequence goes on along the minus strand of NW_026688130.1, from coordinate 749,217 downwards.
AGGCTCCAGTCCTTGGGAGAGGGCCTTCCACCTGCTGTCCAGAAGAATCAGGAGATGTGAGGATTCCTGTCCTGATTAGGCTTGGTGGAACTTAGCAGAACTGGTTTTCAGGAAATGGCCCAACCTTTTCAAGTAACGAAAGGAAACAACTGTGAATTGTGAATCCTTTATCTGGCAATAATACCCTTCAGGGATGAAGGGGAAATAAGGATATCATATGAAGGGAAAAATAAGAGAATATGTTGCTGGTAAACCTACTAAAAAATCAGGACAGACTGTTCTTTAACTAGAAAGGAAATGATCACAAAAGAAGGCTTGAAACATAGGAAAAGAAAATAAAATGAATAAACATAGCAGTAAATATATTAATTTATTATTATCAAGAGTTCCTGCAATAATACTTGACAGTTTTAAACAAAAATTACAAAACTATCTGATGTGGAGGTCAATGTAGTCAGAGGAAATACTTAAAATAAATATATTTAAAAAGAGTGGAGGTAAAGTCCCCTAAATGTAAGTCAGGTTTCTACACTTTGCTCATCCTAGTAAAACATAAATACCAGTAGGCTGTGATAATTCATGTATGACTAATATGTCTACAACAACCACTAAGAAGCTAAACAATGCAATATACCCCAAAACACTATAAATATATTAAGAAGGAATCTTCAAAAAATGTTCAAGTAACCCACAGGGTGATAGAAAAGAGAAGAGGAATGAGAAACACAGGAAACAGATACTATTATGACAAACCTAAGCCCTAACATATCAATAATTACTTAAAAAATACACCAGTTAAATAGATTGGCAGACTGGATCATAAAAGGCATGATCCAGCAACGTGCTGTCTACCAGAAACTCATTTCAAGTACAATGACATGGACAAAGGATGAAAAAGGTATCCCATGCAAACATTAGTTTTCTTTAAAAAGGGTGGAAATATTAATTTCAGACAATGTAAACTTCCAAGCACAGAGAATTACAAGACAAAGGTTATAATGATAATGTTTAAGAATAAACAATCCACCAGGAAGACATAATCCTACACGTATACTCACCAAACAAAAGAATCTCAAAACACATAAAGCAAAAACTTATAGAGCTGAAAGGAGAAAGAGACAAATCCACATTATAGTTGTACATTTCAATAACATCCCACTTTCAGCAACTGATAGAGTATTGATCAGAAAACCAGCAAGCAAGGAGAAGAAATGAATGACACAACAGAGTTTAATGAACATATACAGAACATTCACCCCAAAGCAAAAAATACACATATTTTTTAAACACCAATGAAACAGTAACCAAATTAGACTACATTCTGAACCATAAAGCAAACTTCAACAAATGTAAAAGATTGAATCTCAGAGTATGTTCTCTTACCAAATGAAATCAAACCAGAAATCAAGAAGAGAACAGCAAGAGGAAAACCTTCAAAATCTTGAAGATTAAACAAGACCCTTCTAAATAGTTCAAGGGTAATAAATGAACCACAGAGGAAATTTTAAAAATGCATAGAATTGAATCAAAATTAAAATTCAACATACCAAAATATGTTGGGTGCAGCTAAAGCAGTACACAGGGGAAAATTTATAGCGCTGAGTGCTTAGAAAAGAGGAAAGTTCTCAAATAATCTAAATCTCTACCTTGAGAAACCAGGTAAAATGAAAGGATAACCTCAAAGTAAGAACAAGAAAGGATATATTAACGTAAGTGCAGAAATTGATTATTTTGAAATCTGGAAAACAATAGAAAATTTCAGTGAACAAAAAGCTGCTTATTTGAATATATTAAAATATCATAAACATTTAGCAAGACTGAAAGATAAGAAAGAAGAATAAAAATAACCCAGATCAGAATTAAAACTGGGGGTATCATTACAGATGCTATGGTTATATTAAAAAGAGAAAGAGAATGGTTATATGCTTACAAATCTGTAAAATGTGAGCAAATAGAATTCCTCAATGTATATAAATAACTATACACCATAGCCAAGTGTCATGTATTCCAGGGATGCAAGGCTGGTGCAACATTTTAAAATTAGTTACTGTACCTCACCATTATCAACCAGGTAATAATCAAAACCATATACTTACTTATATCAACTGATGCAAAAACTTTATTGGCAATACCTAAAACCCATTCATGAAAAAATTTCTCAGAAAAAAATAGGGATAGAGTGGAATTTTCTCAAGTTAATAAAGGGCATTCACATAAAAGCCTTACCTGTAATGTCATAATTAACAGTGAAAGACTAAATGCTTTTCTTCTAAGCTTGAGAATGAGGCAAGGATATCTTCTGTTAACACTCTTACTCACCTTAGTACTAGAAGTTCTAGCCATTTTAATCAGGCAAGTAAAATAATTTAGTCAATGCACTTTGGGAAAGAATTCATAATAACTTTAGTTGCATAAGACATGAATGTCAGTGTAGTAATGTTCAAGAATCGAAAATAAAAACTATATTAAGTAGTGAGTATTTAAAGTTCACAATATATAATATCAACACTCAAGAAAATACCCTTGTTTCTGTTCACTTACAATGTACAAGTGGAAACCAAAACTAAAAATGTATTACCATTTACAATCACTCCAAAGAATAAGAAATACTTAGGTATAGGGATATCAAAATATGTACAGGATCTGTATGCTGAAAATTACAAAAGACAGATGAAAAAATCAAAGACCTAAATGCTGTGTCCATGGTAAAGATGCCAATTATTTCTAAATTAACATTTAGATACAATAAAACTACTACCAAAATGCCATCAAAGTATTTTGTAGGCATAGACTGGATTATTCTAAGATTTATATGAAAAGCAAAGGTGCTAAAAGAGTTAAAAATTATTTTGAGAGAGAAAAAAAGTAGGAAGAATTAAACTCTCAGATTCCAAGTCTTATTATACAGCTATAATGTCTGGTGTTAGCAAAGAGATAGTTATATGGATCAATAGAGTTGCATATATACCTAATTGATTTTCGTCAAAGGTTCAAGAGAAATTCAATGGGGAAAGGATAGTGTTTTCAACCATCCTTCAGTGAGACCAATTGGACATTCATATGCAAAAAAGAACTTTAACCTAAAACTTATCCTTATACAAAAATTATAAAAACTTTGGAGCAAAAAATAATAGGAGAAAATCTTCAGGAATTGGGACTGCATAAAGAGTTTGTAGATCTGATACCAAAATATGATTCATAAAAGAAAAACTCATAAACTGGACTCCATTAAAATTTAAAAGCATTTTTGCTCTGTGAAATACTATAAGAGTGTGAAAGGATAGGTTGCAGATTGGTAGAAAATATATGTAATATATATATAAAATATAAGTAATATATCTGAAAAGGGATTGTGTCTAGAATATATAAATAACTTTCCAGAATCAACAATGAAAAGAAAACAATTAAATTATAGAAAGGGAAAGAGAAGTGACTAGACATTTCACTGAAGAGGATATTCAGATGACAAGCAGATGAAAAGATGTTCAATATGATTAGCCAGTAGGGCAATTAGCATTAAAACCACCAAGATATATTACTGCATACCAACCAGGTTGACGGAAAAAAAAATCAAGAATGACAATGCCAAATGCTAACAAGTGTGTAGAGAAACTGGATCACTTTACACATTGCTGGTAGGAGTATAAAATGCCACAGACACTCTGATTCAGAAATTAAGTCTTTAACTACCATATGTGCCAACAATTGCAAATGTAGGTAATTATCCTAGAGAAATGAAAACTAATGGTCACAAAAAAGCCTTAAATACATATTATACCTTTTAATTTTTGGCAATATTAAAAACTGGAAATTGTTAAATTGGGATAGCCATACCATGGAATACTCCTCAACAACAGTAAGGAATGAAGCACTGATACATTGACACAGGCAACAACCTTGATGGATTTCCTGAGAATTATTCTGATTGGAAAAATAGTCAATACCAAAAGGCCACATAGCACACAGTTCCATATTTATACCATTCTGGAAAGGGCAACATTATAGAAATAAAACAATTATTTGTTACCAGGTGTCAGGAATGGGGTAGAAGGAAGGAGCTGGGTATAGCTCTAAGAAAACAACAGGGGGATCCTTGTGGGTATGGAAATGTTCTCTATCACGACTGTATAAATGTCGATAGTTCTCTATCACGACTGTATAAATGTCGATAGCCTGGCTGTGATATTGTATTATAATTTTGAAAGATGTTACCTTTGGTGGAAGCTGGGTAAATAGGATCTCTCACTAATGTGTCTTGTGACTCTTTCATATTATACATATAATAATGTGAATCTTCAATCATATAAAAAGTTGAATTTATAAGGTATATTGTTTAAGAAAATATATTATTTCAAGTATTAGGCTCACCAACATACGGAAAATTGATTTATATGACAAAGGTGCTACATAGGAAACTTACAGAAAAGACAGTCATTTTAAATATCAGTTCTGGGTCAATTGCATATACGTGGTGCAAAATGAACCTTGACTTGTTTATAACATCATGAATAAAAATTAAATTTTGATAAATTTTTGTTCAAAATATGAAGACATACACTAATAATTTCAGCAGATATTTTATGATAATGTCTTCATGATTTGTGGATAAATAATATTTTTTTACGTGCTACAAAAAGTCTTAAACTTCAAGGACAAATCTGATATATTTAAATACATTAAACTTAAACTTCTATTGAAATGCAGTATTAAGATAGTAAAAACATGCTACAATTTTGTGAAAATATTTATGATTTATATTCCCGGCCATAGAGTCATATCCATAATAACAAAATAATTTATCTGAATTGAAAGGAATACATATATATAACCAGGTAGCAAAAGGAGGAAGAGAATAGAACAGGTATTCACAGGAGGGGTATCCACACTATAAAATCATTATAAAATAGATGCTCAGATCCACCGTAATCAGAGGGAAACAAATTAAACCTACAATACAGATGCCTCTACTGGCGAACAGTATTTCTATAATAAAAAGACTGAAAATACCGTGTGCTGGGGAACATTTCCATGGGCAGAGTTATTTAGGAAATGAACTGCTTAGTATGCACTAAAGTAGAGGAGCCATACACTTCATGTTCCAGTTATTCTTCTTTTTGCACTATATATAACAGAAATGCTATACCAGTACACAGAAAGATGAGGATAAAATGTCATAGTACTCTAATATTTAACTGAAAAAGCACAGGAAAGCACTAACATGTCCATCAATGCAATGCATACTGAAATTATGTTAAATTACTAAAATATAAAAATACACTTTGTAAATGAATAAATTAGCATTGCTCAAAAAATGCTGATATGTAAATACATTGTTCTGAATGAAGGAATCAAGATACAGAAGAATATCCTGAAATTTACTAACTGTATAAAGTTAAAACACAAAACATTGAACTACAATGCATAGATATTAATATCAATACAAACATGCTTAATTCTCAAGAAAATAAGTAACTTTCATGAAAATAAAGGTAATGATTTCCTTAATGTAAAGGTAGAAAGGGTTTTGATTGCAAAAGTCTAAATTACAGGCTTCTTATATGCTAGAGATTCCAGTGTTTCACCTGATGAGTGATTATATGTATTATTTGCAGTAGTCCTTTAAGTTGGACATTTTTATGTGCCTTTTTTCTTTTCAAAGTTTGCAAAGTTAAAAGAATTGATAAAGAAATATTAGTAAATCAAGAAAAATAATCAAGACCAGTTCTGTTTCTAAATTTAAATAAAAATAAGGAATTTGTGGAGGCTTACACAGTTGTTTAAAGAGGATGCTTAAATTGGAAAAGGTAACTATTTCACAATAACATATGGAGTATAGACAAATTATGAAATATTTCATCAACCTTTTAAAATTAGTGATATGAAATCAATCTTTTAAAAAATGGTCAAACAGTTCATGTTAAAAGCTGTATGGTATTTTATTATGTACATGTGCAATTATCTATTTATATTATGTCTCGGGATATTCTGTCAATCTCCAATTCTCTCTATACTATAGGGCTGCAATAAAATGCACTATACTCTTTACACACACATACACATACACAATATAGCTTTTCACATTTGTAAGGGTCACCATTTTAAGAAAGAGCAGAAAAGCAATTTGCTTTCTAAACATGCAGAATATTCCTGGAGTCTTTATAATGTTGTTGAATCAAGCTCCCGTAGAGAATACAAGGAAAGAGAGTGAAGTGATGGAAAGCTTACAGGAGGTAACAGAAGAAATTACCACAGATTTACATATTAAAGATTAATAGTAGTTAAAATATATTCAGTCATTATATAAAGTATATACTGCCATAAAGAGTATTTAGGCCTTCACAAAATTATTTAAAACATATTTCATAAACTATACATTTATACCAAATTTGGGCATCATCTCATATTATAATTAAATTAAAATCCTTATCACTTTGCACTTAATATCATGAAACACAACACAGAAACCCATGATGTTAAAAATTCATTGCATGAACTAGTTTTTACATGAGAATTTTCCCTGGAACTTTTTCTCTGAGTGAAATCCTTTCAGCAATTTTGAAAATTTTATTGAATTTTTTATTGCAATTTCTATCTATTTACTTTTAGGAAAGGGAGTAAAGATTTTATGAAGAAACAAGAAAAGAAAAACAGTACACAATCCAAAATATGGCTTGCAGGCTGTGCCACAGGGTGAGATGTTTGCATGGAGTCCCAGGTTAGGCCTTTTTAAAGATCTTTACTCCTCCCCTTTCCTAATGTTGGGGAGGGGCTGCAGCAGTTTGCTATTCTGATTGGTTGCCCCACCTGTCATCTCTCAGAGGCCAATGAGAAAGCCTTTTGTTTGGAGTCATCTGGGCCTTCTCTTTGACCCAGAAAGAATTCCAAATGGGACCTCTTGGTCAGGGTCTCAGAGGGGACTTTCCAGCTTTGTTTTTTAGTAGCAAACTTCCCCTCAGGGTGTTACAGGTGTGGTCTATGGCAATGCTCTCTGCTGAGCCTCAGCCACCTTCCTTCATTCCCTGTCCTAACCTGTCTCCACTCCCCCCTCAGAGAGTTTACAACCTTATTCTTAGGGAGGTGCTGACGGGCAATGGTAATTCTTCTGTAGCTGCTTCCTCCTGGTTAAGGACAGTAGGCCCTGCCTGACAAGATGTAAAACCCTCTGGCTATTCTATTGAGGTTGAGAGAAAATGGGTATGGCATCATGGTTGGAACTGGATGAAATCTCTGCATGATTAATGTCTCATTCTGGAAGGCCTTGATTCGGAAAGAAATAAACAGAACTTTGAAGATACATAGCCACACTAAAAAGATAAAGAAGGTGGTGGTAAGTGGGCCCCAAGGGGTCAGCCATGACATACTGGAGTGAGAAAGGTCAGGTGACTTCAGAGGCAGCATCCTCCAAAAGTTGATGGGAAACTGTATTCTTCCTGGAGTTATTTTATGCTGTTGGTTAACTCTAGGGAGAGATTATGGTAGACCTGCTCAGTTTGGTATAAACTGCTATAGTAATCAGTGAAAGGGGTGCTGGTGCAAAGTATCAGAAATCTGTTGGTTTTTATAAAGGGTATTTATTTGGGGTGGAAACTTACAGTCACAAGGCCCTAAAGAGTCCAGCTCAAGGTACGATAAGAGGTACTTTCTCACCCAAAATCGTTGCCATATATTTAAGAAAGATGGCAGGTGATGTCTGTGATGGTCCAGCCTTCCTTCTTCCTCATAAGACTCCATAGTCTCAGCTTCTTCCAATCTCAGCTAAAGGCTGGCCTAAGGCTCATTTGCTCAGGGCTTCTCAGTTGCTCTGTTCACTTCAGCTGCAAACTATCAGGCTCATCCCTCTCTCCAGGGCTTCTGCCATGTCTGTGGAGCTGTCTTCTTCCTCCACGCTCTTCTTCTCTGTGTATCTACTTCCATGCTTTTGATTGTCTATATATGTATGTGTTTGTGTGTGTATATATATAGCCCACCAAGGGGGTAGGGACTCAACTCTGCACACCCTAATGATGTGGTTGAATCAAAGTCCTAATCCTACCATAATCGAATCATAGGCATCTCAGCTGAATCTAATATAATCAAAGGGTATAATGCCCAGAGGGACAGACCAGGTTACAAACATAACCAATATCTCTTTTGTGAATTCATAAATAATAGCAAACTGCCACAACTGCCAAACCAAGCTCCCATAGCAGTGGTTATGCCTAGGACAGCTAGAGGAGATATGAAGAGAGGCACTGCCCTAGCCGTAAACTCACAATGACAGTATAGACAAGAACAAGACAAGCATATGGCAAGCAAAATGAAGAGAGTACTTAAGAGAGCCATTCCTTTATCTTATAAGTATGTTCATTAATTACTTAGAAAATGAATTAAGTTTACCAAGACTTTTAACATGTTCAATATCCCTCTGCAAATGATCTAGACTAGAAGAGATCTGATAATACTCATCAGATATATAGGCACAGTACTTAATACTAACCAATGCACAAGTCCCTCTTTGAGCTGTAGTTAATAGATCTAAGTTCTAGGTTTGCAATATCATACCTGTTGTCTCTCCATGGGAGCAGGCCATAATGCCAATTGTGTTTGTTTAGGTTCTATTCATATTAATCTGGTAATTATTGCTCCACTTGATATGTCCTTCAGACAGCCAGCATGCTGTAGCACCATTGGCCCTTGGAGGAAGGCTCCCGTGTTTCACCAGCCTGGTGCCGAGTACCCATCAGCACTGTGAAACAGGGCCAGCCTAGCGACAATGTCCACTGTATGTCTGGCCATACTGAGCCATCCTTGGCTGCTGCAGGAGTCCGAAACTACAGTGTTCTTTCCATCCACTTCAGAAAGATGTCCAGATGTGGCAGATACTTTTCCTGTTTTAGGTGTTATAGTGATCATCCTACATAACTCAAATGGAGAGGCACCATGCATTGTATTGAGGACTTGTTTGAATACATGAGACAGTTTGATAACACTGAAGTCTACTTCTTTTCTTTTTCTTTTTTTTTTTTTTTACATTTGGTGAATATATTTTGGAGCACTGCTGCACCACATGGATTATAGTTTACATTGCAGTTTACACTCTCCCCCAGTTCATTCAGTGGGTTATGGCAGGATGTATAATGTCTCGCATCTGTCCTGCAATATCATTCAGGACAACTCCAAGTTCCAAAAATGCCCCATATCACACCTCTTCTTCCCTCTCTGCCCTCAGCGACTCTCATGGCCATTGTCTCCACATCAATGATACAATTTCTTCCATTGCTAGAGTCACAATAGTTCTATAGTAGAATATCAGTAAATCCACATAATCCATATTTTATTCCTCCATCCTGTGGACCCTGGGATGGTGATAGCCACTCCACCTCTAAATCGAGAGGGGGCTTAGATCCCATATAGCTAATGGATGTGATTCTCCTGCTTGCAGTTGTAGGCACTCTTGGTTCCCTGGTGTGGGGGTTGACCATCTTCACCTCCCTGTTAACTGACCTGGGTAAGACCAATGACCTGGAGAGTAGGAGTTGCAACTGTGCTGAAGCTCAGGGCCCAGCTAGCATGTGGTCAGTCCAGAGATTCAAGTCTCCTGAGTATACACCAACCCCAGTGCCAACCACAGGTTCAGCAAAAGTGACAGAAGAGGCATGCATAGAGAAGTCACATCTGAGTCCATCTCCATCACACTCAGGAGCACAAATTCCAAGGGTCCACTGGCAAGACACTTAACTCCAGAGCCATCTGCCATGACCAGAGAACCTGGGTGTCTCCACAGCCCTCAGGAGCACCAGTACCTGGGGTTGTATCTACTTTGGCTGTCTCTGGGATCCAGCTGAGACATGCATAAGTGTGACTGCTCTGATGACCTCCCAACTCATTTTGAAATCTCTTAGCCATATTTCTTTTAATTTTTATGCAGTTTCTAAATATTTCCAAAGCAATGCATAATACATCAAATGAACTTAAAAAATTTTAGTACCTTACTTTCTAATTCTATTCCTTTACCATAATTATCTTAATCAATAGGTATTTTCCTTTAGTAGTACAGGAAAAATTACTTTCTCCTTTATTTTATGAAAACCTAAGATTCCCAATGAAATCAAGGTTATCTTTCCTTATCACCACTTTAATTTGCAGATTGAACTAGTCTCTGACAGACTTCCCTGTTATGAAGTTACTTTTTGTTATCATTAATCAGTTTAGGTTTCTAATTAAGAATGTCTTCCTGGAATTAGTCGTTTAAGTACTTCAGTTTAGAAGAAGCTTTTATAAACTCCTTATAATTAACCATGTTACTTTACCTTTACATAAGGCTTATTAAATTATAACTAGTGACCAATGAGCTTTACTTTATTCATTTAAAAGTCTTGTCTTACATTCCTCATTCTATTCTGTGAAAACTAGTCTTTTAACTTTAGGACAGACCTATATTTCATTAAACACACACTTAAATTTTCATCCTCTTAAAGATTTAATACATACAACACCAAAATTTGTTCATAAACTGTTATTTCCTTAAATGTTCCTTCATATTTGCAGGTGTTATGAATCAGCTTTTTTCCCATTATACCTCTTAAAGTTAATACTTTTTTATTTGTTTTTGCATTTTCTCTTCTATATGGCTACCTTACTTGATCATTAGATCTAACAATTCTCAGTAATATCTCCTATAATTTCTGGATAAAGAATAGTAACTTCTCAAATTATCATAACTATTCTCAACATTTTGGTGTTTACAGATCAATTATTTTCTTGGCTTATTTCTTTCATTAGAAAAATAAGCATGCTCAAACTTAAAGTGATCCTTGCTGTTTCTTTGAATTTAATGTTTTAATATTAAGGGTGATTTTTGTCCTTAGTTGTTGTTGTTGATGTTTTTTAATAACAACTTTTTCTTACTAAGAAATTCTTCTTTCTCAGTTTTTAAGTAACTCAAAAAAATCTTCTCCTTCCAGTTTACTGAGTTTCGTTTCCTCCATGTTCTGAAAACAGGTTAAGTGATGGGAAGATTCTGGTCCTTGAAGATGTCAATTTTACAAGCAAATTTTGTAAGGAATGAATTTGTTGGCAACTTTGTTAGTGTGCTCAGTTTCCTTCCAGCCCACCCTACCCTCATTCCTATGATTTTACTTTCCTTGTCCCTCTGGCTCTGTGCACAAACCAGTGTGTGTAATGTCTTGGGGATTCCTTCGACATTCTCTCCCTATATAAATATTAGGCTGGTCAATATAGTCAATCTTTTTATCAACTGCATCTTGTCATCCAAATATTCCTGAAAGGATCTGATCCTTTTTTAATCCTAGTCCCTGATTTCCAAAAATGGTAATGAGCTCTGTACCATGATTTTGTGGTTGTTTGTGGTTTGCTGTTAGCTTGTTTTATGTGGTGGATGTTACTGGTCTTAGAGCAGTCTTATCATTTCCACACGGTGTGCAAAGCAAAGGGGAAGGACCCTCTGCGTTGGTGTTAAGAGCGTTTGTCCCTCTGATGCGATGGGTGAGGGTGGGGAGATGGTAGTACCCAGGGCCATCTCCAGAACGAACGCCTCTGCTCTATCACTGATCACACTCTTGGACAGATGCATTTCCCTGGCCGTCCTCAGCTGCCTGTAAAACTCTGAAGCGTTTCTAGAGGTCCATTCTCAATGAACCTTATTATCAGTCCTTTTCTTTCACTATACCCCTTCTGGGTGTAGCTCGTTTGGAAACCTATTTCTCAGACCTGCTGTAATCAGAGGACTTTTAATTTCACATATAAGGGGACTGGTAACGTATTACTGTAAGAAGAGAGATACTTAAAAGGCGCATATATTCAACAGAAAGAACCATCCTATTATCTGTTTTTCATGTTGGAATTGTTAACAGAGAAATTACAGATTTTGCTGCAAGACAGTAGAAGCATTTATGGGTGGTTATAGAACCGCAATTCAGGGAACACAAATTCAGGTGACAATCCAAATCGTGTCCCGTTTGGGGGCTTCCAAACAAGGCTTCTAAAGAAAAAGAAGATTATGTAAATAGTCTGCAAAGAAGTATAATTGGTGGATATTTTGGGCTTTCCAAATGACCTTCAAGTTAGAACGTTTACTGCTGTCTTTACCTGGTTCGTGGTGTTCGGGTGCCCTTAGGAATCCTGTTGCTTTGCCTTTCGCATACCTTGGCAGTTGTGATACCTGGCTGAGGTGTGCGGTGCTTCATGGGTGGCCTCCTGACTCCACTTAAAATAACTTGCCCATTGTAAGTTCATTCTGTTTTATCTCTTTTCTTGAGTACACTCTGCTTTCTGAGCTTAGGGGTAGGATATTCTGAAGATAGAAGAGAGAAAATTTTTTTAAATGCTCATCGTGTTCTTCATTTCTAAATGGCAAAGATTTTGGCAGCATCACTTGTTGCCTATGGATTCATTTTAAATTACCCATGTCATGGATTTATGGGAAATTTGTTCAGAGTTTCTCAAATGGCTGCCACTCAAAATTTTTGCTGTTATGGTTTTTCATCACCCGATCCCAATTTTTCAAGAATGTGTTAGTACGGTATAAGGAAAAGATAAGCCATTATGAGAGATACCATATCAAACTCGAAGTTTATGCTGAAATTTTAGTCCAAGATAAGCAAAAATCAACATACAAAAGGATATTTAAATTACTAGAATATTTTTGATAATTGATAGGTTTTAATACTATAAATTGAAATTATTTATATATATAGCCTATTAATTTAAAAATACACCACAGACATTTCAAAACCTTTAAGATAATTAACACATAGCCATTATTTTAATTCTGCCAATGAATATAACACATTTATCTCTCTTTGTGCAAACAATTCAGAGTTAATTACATGGTTGTCCATCCTTAAATAGTATCATTATTATCTTTTTATTAATGCATTACAAACTGCTCATCTGAGCCTGTAATAAGGATTTGAATTATTATTGGAGCCATAAGAATTTAACAGTTGGAAGTCATAAGCTAAATGACTGTTGGGGAAAAATAATGTCATGTTGCTTAACTATCTCATATTCCAAAGTGTTTTATTTAGCTCTGTTCTCTACAATGAGAAATACTACACAAATTTGTTTAATTTTCCACAATTCAGCCTTCTAAAGAGAAAAGTTAAAAAATTCTTTATCAGTCACATAGCTGGTGAGGCACAAAATGGATTCCAGAAAACAAACACAACAGATTGTATCATGTGGGAAATTTAGCTGGAGATCAGGGCTAGTAAATGGAAATAAGGCATCGACAGAAAATGGATACTGAAAGAGTGCATAGAGGTGTCAGTAAGGAAATGGAGAAGGCCATAAAGACATTTTTAAAAGTAAAAATTTAGCTCATATATAAACACCTAACTAGTTGAATATCGACAAATATTTTAAACATTTTTATTTTGAGATATTTGTAGATTGTTTGTGTTGTACGTGTCTTTAACTTTTTAATCAACTTTGTTGAAACATATTCATAAGCCACACGGTTCATCTAAAGAGTACATTCATTATTTCAGTAAATATTAGAGCATTTTCATTACTCCAAAGAAAAGAAAAGGAAATAAAAAAACAACAAAAACAAAACAAAAAATCCCTACTGCTTAATAGTCACCTCTCACTCTATCCTTCTCCTGCCACACGTAACTACTAATGTATTTCCATCTCTTTAATTTACCTGTAAATAAATTTTGCATAGATGGAGTCAAACAATATGTAATATTTTTCTCTAGTTTCTTATACTTCACATGCTTCTATTTTTACCAGTGATGAAAGATTATTAATGTATTACCATGCACTAATGCCCATAGTTTGTTTTGGTTGTATTTTTGCCCAAATATCACCCTGGTAACATACCTTTGTTCCGTTTCAGAGAAATACATTCTTATATATGCACTATTAACCATAATCATTTTTCACAAGAGGGTTTGCTGTGCTATTTAGTCCCATGTTTCAATTTTAGCTTGCATTCTAGTGATATATATGTCCTTAGACTTTCCCTTTTCAATCACTATCATACCCATATATTAGTGCTACTAATTACAAGCCTTATAATGTGCTTTCATCATTTCTATTTATTTCCAAAGTTTAACCAGTTCTACAAAGATTAAACCTCAGCTTTCCATTTTGAAACCACATTCTATTTTCTCATGACTTGTATTCTGACTATTAACTCTATGAGTTTGCCCATTATATTTAGTTCATAATAACAAAACCATACAGTATTAGCCCTATTGCTTCTAGCTTGCTTCATACAACATAATGTCCTCCAGGTTCATCCACATTGTCACATGCTTAAACACTTAAATTCTCTTACAGCTGAATTATATTCTATCATGTGTATAGCAGTTTGTTTAACCATTTGTCAGTTGATGGACACCTGGGTAGTTTCAATAATTTTTGGCAATTGTGAATAATACTGCTATGAACTTCAGTGTGTGGGTGTCTGTTCATGTCACTGCTTTCCCTTCTTCTGTGTATATACCTAGTAGTCATATTGCCAGATCATGTGGCAGATCATATTCAACTTTAGGAACTGCCACACAAACTTCCACAGTGGCTGTGACCCATGAGGCACTAGATTTAGTCAGGATTTCTTATACCAGGGAGGGCCACATGTTAAACTGATACACTAAAGTTATTTACTTCCCCATATGACTTTTCTGTAGACTGCAGGGAAGACAACTTATCATGCTAAGAATTTAATTTCATCTTATTTTCTCTGGGTCAGTGATTCAGTCTTAATAATCTTGTCAATGTAAGGAAATTCAGAATACAGAGTTAAATAAAAACATACTACTATCTCTCCACATCCTCTCCAATACCTGTAGTTTTCTATCTCTTTAATAGTATCCATTCTAGTTGCTATGAACTGATACCTCATTGTAGCTTTGATTGGCATTTCCCTAATAGCCAGAAATGTTGAACATTTTTCATGTGTGGTTTTTTTTTCCACCATTTTTATTTGTTCTTTAGATAAATGTCAATTTAGGACTTTGCCCATTTTTTAATTGGGTCATTTGACTTTTTATTGCTGAGTTGTAGGAATTCTTTACATATCATAGATATTAGACCCATGTCTGATAAATAATTTCCAAATATTTTCTCCCATTCAGTAGATTGCCCTTTTATCCTCTTCACAAATTCCTTTGAGATGCAAAAGTGTTTAATTTTAAGGAGGTCTTATTTATCTATTTTTTCTTTTGTTGCTCATGCTTTGGACGTAAGGTTTGAGACCCCACCTACCACAAGATCTTGAATAGTATTCCCTTCATGATCTTCTAGGATTTCTGTGCCCCTGACTTTTGCATTTAAGTCTTTGATACATTTTTATTGATTCTTGTATAGGGAGTGAGATACAGGTTCTCTTTCATTCTTTTGGTTACAGATATCTTGTTTCCTCAGCACCTTTTGTTGAAGGAACAATTCTATTGAGTAAAGTGGACTTGGTAGGGATATCAAAAATCAGTTGACCATAGAGGTGTGGGTCTGTTTCTGAACTTTCAATTTGGTTCCATTGATCAATTGGTCTATATGGTGATACCATGCTGTTTTGACCATTGTAGCTTTATAATACACTCCAAGGTCAAGAAGCATGAGTCTTCCAAATTCACTTTTTGTTTTTAAGGTGTTTTTAGCTATTCAAGACCCCTTTCCCTTTTAAATAAATTTGCAAACTGATTTTTGTATTTCTGTAAGTAGGTTGTTAAAAGATGTTTGGGATTGTATTGAACTATAATTCATTTTGGGTAAAACTGACACCCTCACAATGTTAGGCCTTCCAATGCATGAACACAGAATGCCCTTCTGTTTCTTTAGGTTTGCTTGATTTCTTTTAGCAATATTTTGAGATTTCTGAATGCAGATCCTTTACATTCCTGGTAAAATTAATTCCTAGATATTTAAGTCTTTATGTTGGTATTGTAAATAGATCTTTTTCTTGATTTCCTCCTCAGTTTGCTCATAACTAGCGTAGAGAACCACTACTGATTTTTTCATGTTGATCTTCTATACTGACGCTTTGCTGAACTCATTTATTAACTCTAATAACATTATTGTATATATTGTGGAATTTTCTAAATATAGGATCATGTCATCTGAGATTGGTGTGTAATTTTCCTTCCTTTGTAGTATTTTTTATCTGGCTGTGATATTAGGGTGATGTTGGCTTCTTAAAATGTATTGGTAATTTTCCCTCCTTTCCAGGTTTTTGGATTGGTATTAATTCTTATAAAAATGTTTGGTAGAATTCACTTGGACTTCTTTTTTTGTTGGAGATTTTTAATGACTGATTCAATCTCTTTATGTGTGACAGGTTTGTTGAGTTCCTGTATTTCTTGTAGAGTCAATGTAGGTTGTTTTTGCATTTTTAGGAATTTGACCATTTCGTCTAGGTTGTCTAATTTCTTGGCAGACAGTTTCTCATAATATCCTTTTATAACCTTTGTTATTTTTGTGTGGTCAGTCATAATGTCCCCGTTTCACTCTGTATTTTATTTGTGTCTTTTCTCTTTTTGTTCTCTGTTAGTCTAGCTAAGAGTTCATTAATTTTATTGATCTTCTTAAAGAAACAGCTTTTAGTTTGGTTGATTTTGTCTGTGTTCTCAATTTCATTTATTTATGCTCTAATCTTTGTTCTTTCTTTCTTTCCACTTGCTTTGAGATAGGTTTGCTGTTCTTTTTCTTGTTCTTCCAGGTGTTCCATGCTGTCTTTTATTTTAGTTCCTTTTTTCTTTTTTAATGTGGCATTCAGGGTCATCCATTTCCCTCTCAGCACTGCCTTCACTGTATCCCACAAGTTTTGATAAATTGTGTTCTTGTTTTTATTCAACTCAGGATATCTACTAATTTCTCTTGCAATTTTTTCTTTAACCCACTACTTCTTTAGGAGTGTGTTTAGCCTCCATATATTTGCAAATTTCCCCCTTTCATACCTATTATATTATTGACTTCCAGCTTTATTCCATTATGATCAGAGAGGGTGCTTTGTATAATTTCAGTCCTTTTAGATTTATTGAGACCTATTTTGTGGACCCACAATGTAACCTATCCTGGAGAAAGATCCATTAGCACTTGAAAATAATGTATAACCTGCTGATTTGGGGTTCAATGTTCTGTCCATGTACGTAAATAAGGTCTAGCTTATTTATCATATTGTTCAAGTTATCTGTTTTCTTGTTTATCTTCTCTCTAGTTCTTCCATTTATTGATGTGAGTAGTGTGTTGAAGTCTCCAATTATCACTATAGAGACATCTATGTCTCCTTTCAGTTTTGCCAGATTTTGCTTAAGTATCTTGGGGCACCCAGTTTAGGTGCAGAAATATTTTGACTATTTTACTAATTGACTATTTTAGTAATTGACTATTTTACTAATACATAATAGCGATCTGCATTACTTATCACTTCTCTCTCTCTCTCTCTCTCTCTCTCTCTCTCTCTCTCTCTCTCTCTCTCTCTCTCTCTCTCTCTTTCTTTTGCATTTGAACTCTGTTTTGTCCAACAACTGTATAGCTACTTCTGTTCTCTTTTGGTTACTGTTTGTGTGAAACATCTTTTTCCAGACTTTCACTTTCAGTCTATTTGCATCATTGGGTCTAGGGTGAGTCCCCTGCAGATAGCACATGGATGACTTATTTTCTTTTAATCCATTTTGTCAGCCTATGTCTTTTAACTGGGGAGCTTAATCCATTAACATTCAATGTTATTACTGTAAAGGCATTACTTACCTCAACAATTTAATCCTTTGGCTTTCCTATGTCATATCTTATCTTTGTCTAATCTTTTGGTTACTCATTCTGATAGTCATCACTTTTACACTCTTTTCCTAGTCCCTCTCTCTATCTTTTTCTTTTCTGGTTACAGAATTCTCTTTAGTGTTTCCTGCAGAGCTGGATTCTTATTTACAAACTCTATTAGTTTCTGTTTATTTTTAAAATTTTAAAGTCACTGTCATATTTGAAGGACAGTTTTACTGGTTAAAGAATTCTTAGCTGGCAGTTTTTCTCTTTCAGTATTTTAGTTATATCATACTACTGGCT
This sequence comes from Dasypus novemcinctus, assembly GCF_030445035.2. Lineage (NCBI taxonomy): Eukaryota > Metazoa > Chordata > Mammalia > Cingulata > Dasypodidae > Dasypus > Dasypus novemcinctus. The sequence goes on along the minus strand of NW_026688130.1, from coordinate 731,208 downwards.
TCTCATCTTCATGGTTTCTGAAGAGAAATCTACACTCTTACTGAGTGTCCCTTGCATGTGATATTTAGTTTTCCTTTATTACTTTCAAAATGTTCTATTTATCTTTGGCATTTGACATTTTGAATATTATATATCTTGGAGTAGGTCTATTTGGATTTATTCTGGCTAGGTCCACTGTGCTTCTTGGACAGGTATATCCATATCTTTCATTATAGTTGGGAAATCTGTGGCCATTATCTCCTCAAATTTTCTTTCTGCCTCTTTTCCCTTCTCTTCTTCTGGAACTTTCAAACCATGTATGTTGGTGCACTTTGTGCTATCGTTCAACTTCCTGAACTCCTGCTCAGTTGTTTCCATTCATTTCTCCCTCAGTTCTTCTCTTTTCAGTTTCACCTGTCTGTTCTCTACATTACTGATCCCTTCAAAAATGATTTCAAATTGATATTGTATGACTCCTTTGTATTTGTATTCTCACCTATTGTGTCTTTCATTCCAATAAGTTCTCTTATTTTTCCATTCAGGTTTTCAAAGTCTTCTTTGTGCTTGCCCAGGGCTTCTTAATCTCTTTTCTTTCTTTAGCTGTGTTGCCCTTCAACTCCATGATTTCAGTTAGGAGACTTGCATGACCCTCATTGATTAGCTGTTTTAAGTACTGTGCCTCACCTGGAGCTATGGTTTTTTTCTTTGCCTGGGTCATATATTCCTTTTTCTTTGTGTGACTTGTAATTTTTTGCTGATGTCTAGGAATCTGATGCTGAGTTTACTCTGATGTTCAGTTTCTCTCTCTTGCCTAGAGATTTACAGTTAAGTAGCTGTGTGCTACTACTGTTCTTTGACTCTTGGTTTAACTTTTTCCAATAAATAGGTGCAGGCTAGTTTCCAAAGGTCTTGGAGAGAAAGGTACTAAAGGTGCCACATTGCCTCAATACGTGTTACTATATTTTCCCTTCTTTGCATGTCCCTTCCTTGTCTTCCAGCAGATAGTGTTTTTCAGCAGACCTCTGCACTCAGACCCCAGGCCCTAGGGGGGATATGCATCCACTGTCACCCTGCCCAGGCTGGGGGTGCAGAGGCAATGTCCCTCAGGGTGGGCAATCAGAGCCAAGTCTGGCAAATCACACTTCCTCCGCAGCTGCTCTCCTCCCTTAGCTGACTGCACCCTCCCTCCCTCTGCCTCCTCAGTAACCAGTCCAGAGCAGTAGCAAGGGTATTTGAGAAGGCAAATTTCCCTTAACTCCCTGCTGGCTGTCAGGACAATGTCATACTCCCACCCAGCCTGGAAGTGAGTGACCTCTGGAAGGCAGTAGACCAAGTTACTGGCCAAAATCTAAATTTGCTGTAGGCCTTGTCTCTCCCTCTCCCCTTTCTTGGAGAAGAGGACCCCTGAAGCCCCTCAGTCCATAACTGCCCACTTGGTGCTGAAGGACCCAGTGCTGTCTGTTCCAGGGGGGGGCGGGGAGGAGAGGGGGTAGGCATCAGCAGCTGCTACTACAGCTCTACTCACGGAATCTTTCCAGCCAGCCGAGATCCCTTTCATTCTCTCTTCTTTTTTTGGGTGGTATCTAGCCTTTCCCTGTGTCCTAAGCCCCAGAGAAGACCTCTGGGCAATTTCTGCCTGTCCTCTAGCAATTTTTCTGGGAGAGAAATGAGCCCTCTGCCTCTCTAATCCTCTGTCCATAATTGTACATTTACATGTAGGTGTAAGAAATAATATTGTTCTCTACAATGCCCCATTCATCCAGTTTCTCCCAAAGAACATCTTGTGAAATTATATTACAATATGGGCAAAGTCTAGGTAGGGAGCATCACCATCACCATCAAAGATCTCTCCCACTCCACACCCCACCCCTGACCCCTGGTTCCACTCATGTACTCCGTTTCTGTAATTTTGACATTTCAAGAAATGTGTATAAATGGAATCATTCATTCTGTGGCCTTTTAGGATTGACTTTTTTCACTTCACATAATTCTCTGGAGGGTCACTGAGGTTGTTGCTTGTACTACAAATATGTTCTTTTTATTGTTGAATAATATTCTATCATACAGGTTACCACCATCTGTTTAACCATTCACTGGGGCAAACTTAGATTGCTTCTAGTTTGGAGCTCTAATGAATAGAAGTTGTTATAACATGCACATACAGGGTTTTATATGAACTTAGGTTGTCATTTCTCTGGGATGGTTGCCGAGGAGTGCACTTGCTAGGACATAAGGTAACTGCATGCTTAGTTTTATAAGAAACTGCCAAACTGTGTTTCAGAATATCTACCTTTTTATAGTCTCCTTATCAGAGTATGAGTGATCCAATTTCTCTGTGTCTTTACCAGCATTTTTCCAGTTTCCAAACATTGGAAAGTCAGAAAAGTCAAAATAAATGGCTTTTGGTTGTCCTCACAGAAATTCTGCAAGCCTCAGTTGGAATACAGACCAAAAGCAAAGTAGTTTCACTCTACCACCTACAGCAATATCAAGGACAGAGTTAAAGAAACAAAATGGAGGAAGACTCACACTAATTTAGCAAACACTGAGTGTCAAATAACTGTAGTATCAGTTCAATTAATTGACAGTGGGCATAAAGTAGCACAGTTGACACCTGATCTAGGAAAGATTATTAGTAGCACTGTTGGAAAGCACTTATTTTCCACATATAACATATGAAATCTAAGTATAACACATCTACCCTTGGTACAGCCAGAGCAGGAGTCTGACATGACTGGATGCAATCAATGAATGCCTTATTAGAGAAAGAAACCAAACTGCAAGACCATGCAATTGCACCACTGCCTAGTTTTGAGTAACCAGAGGCAAGAATTTTGGAGGATATATGAAGAAAAATAAAGACTCTTGACAAAAATAATGAATAAATTCCACCCCCCCCCACTGAAATGGCTCCCTTGTCTGTCTTCTCATTGTTTCCACCCAGTTCCTGCTTCTTGTGTCTGCTCATTGTGTCTGCTCGTTGCATCTGCTTGTTATATCTGCTTGTTGCATCAGCTCATTGCATCAGCTTGTCTTCTTTAGAAGGCACTGGGAACCAAACCCAGAACCTCCCATGTGGGAGGCAAGTGTCCAGCTGCTTAAACCACATCTGCTTCCCAAGTGATAAATTTTTAATATAGAAATTGAACTTTGACTAGACACATGAGCAGAGTTTGAGAACAGGACCCAGATATTCATGATATCATCTGAAGTGAGAATGGCTTAACAAAAGAGCAGCTTGTAACTGAAAAATGCCAGTGAATTATTTATGATTTGAACAAAAAGTGAGCTGAGTTTATAAATTAAGTATTACTAGTATAATCCCACTATATATTAATGATAAGATCATTACTGGCTAGAGTAAATTGGAAATAAATCTTAATTAATTGTGTGTTCAGCCATTCAAATAACCCTTTCATGTCCTGATATCCTACGGGGAGCTATGTAAAAAGGTCATTCCAGGAATAATGACAACCACTGCGTTTCCTCTCCTCCCCACTGTCCCTACCCACTTCTGCTTCCCTTATTCCTATACCTAGGATTTCCTGCATGCACCACCCACGACCAGTTCCTGGAAATGACTAGAACAGCCTTCTCATCATGAGGGTGGTCTTCAACATTTTTGAACAAAGACTTGTAATTTCCAAACCTCTGATTTCGTAGACCTGTTTTATTCAAATGGCCAGCTAATCGCAGCTACTCTTATCATTGACCTTCCTGAAAGCTACGACATAATTTCACCCTGCAAAGTCAATGTGAGCTATCCAGCTCTCTCAGCATCATCTCTCAGCTTTTCCATCCTCTTACTCCTACTCATTCTACTTGTAAATGCAGGTGTTTCCATCTGTTCAGCAATTGCAATAACCATACTCTGACTTCACGTTCACTCCTATGAAACCTTAAACTAATGGCTCCATGGTCCAATCACTTTCCTGCATTCAAAACCTCCACAACCCCGGTACTTACCTGTGCACATCGGCTTTCTAAGTTCTTCTCCAAGGATTCTGAGGGCTGAGGGAGAAAACCACAGAGCTTTAGACACAGTGGCGTCCAATTTGATGTGGGGTCTCAAACCTGAGCAGCAATCCCGTTACGTGAGAAACTCCTGGTGGTGGGTTGGAGCTGTGTGTACCTGAAAACATGTTCTTAAATCGATTCTGCTCTGTGGTTGTAAACCCCTTGCTAGTAGGGCTTTTTGATGAGGCTGTGGTTAAGCTGTGACCCTTCTCAGTCTGGTGCGTCTTAATCCTATTACTGAGTCCTTTATAAACAGAGTAAAACTCAGTCAGAGAAAGTCTCAGGAAGTGAGGAACTGAAATCAAGAAAGCCAGAAGATAGCTGAGAGGGCAGGAGGGGCTGTCATGTGTCTTCCATGTGACAAGCTGGGACCAAAGGTCCCTGGCAGCCAGCCCCAGAACACCTGTCTCCAGGGAGAAGGCATCACCTGGCCGCCTTGATATCGACACTCCTTTAGCCTCAAAAACATAAGCCAATAAATTCCCACTGTTTAGCCCAACCCAACTAAAACATTCCTGTTATTTAGAAATGCTATTCATACCCTGCAGAAGTATTCCATATCTGCCCACGCTCTTCAAATACAAATCCATTCCCCATGCTTTTGACCTTTTTTACACTCTAATCAAATCACGGTAATAAAACTGTAAGAAATAAAATTTATAAAATGGCACAGGAATAGACAAATTAATTGAGCATAATAAAAAATCCAAAAATAGAAATGGACATGTACAATTGACGCAGAAAACAGAGGTGGCTTTTCATAGCCATGAAGCTATAGAAGGACTATCAATGCATGTTGTGATAAGAATTGACTAGCTGAATGTTTCCATACAGCTCTCACGTCTATACCAAAATAAATGCCCCTTGGATTGAAATCTCTAGGCACACTAAACTCTTCGTAGTTCTCAGGAAATGCTGCCTGTCTCAGGCCTGTGGGCCATTCAGTATCCTAGGTCCTCTGCCTAAGTTTCCCTGGCATGACTGCATGGCAAAGTCTACCTTATGCTTCCTCTTTGAGGTCATTTTCAGCTCCCTAAGATGGAGGTTTCCCCTGGTGCGTGTGTGTTTTTCCACTGTTTCATTTACCACTTTGTTTTACAAATGTGCTCTGTCCATGCCTGAAATTCCCTCAGGTGTAAGACTGTATGCATCACATTTATCTTGAATACTTGTCCAGGACACAGTAGGGGCTAAGCAGTGTACTAACGTTGGGTTGGAAATCTTTTACCCTACAAGTATTTATTGAGTGTCTACCATAAATGTAGGGGATGGTGTGACTAATGAGGGACAGAGTGATGATAAATACGACCTGGCCACTGCCCTGGAATGGTGCCATAGCCCAGTGGTTGAGGCAGCTTGACCTGCAGGAAGAATTTATTATTAAAAAGGACATGGATGCACGTAGCCTGAAAAAACAGATCCATTAGGGATGATTTCATAACAGAGTGTGATCATATTAAGGTTAGAAAAGGAGATGCATTAAATGACTCTCTATCTTCATGAAGACCTCAGGGGACTATTAAACTGTATAAGAAGAATATGCTTCTATAAATAATTGTTATAGAGGGAAAAAAACATGTTAACAGAGAGTACAGAATGATTATTTCTGGTGCTATTTTAAAATAAGACTGAGTCAACTGTGTATATAATTTTATTTTCCTACTAGAGACTATGTGAAAATATACACTTCCTTTGCACGTTATTTTCTGAATATTTCATGATTATTTCAATTTTTTTAGGACTTGAGATAAGTTCAATGTCACATTTACTTTAATTAATCTTTATATTTAATAATACTGACTTGACAGTGATGGGAACATACTGGAAGGCTTTCTGTGCAGATATGTTCATGGAGGTATAAACTAGAACTTACATATAAATACTCAAATGTTCCTGTTCAGTTATTATACTAAAGATAAGTGGAGAATGTCATTCTTTTTCCAGAGGATTATGCATACTATCTCTGATGGAAAGTCACACTTTACAAAATAGATGAATTCAGACTTTTAGAAGTGTGACATTTGCATATAAATTTAAACCCTGCCCCTAAGCTGTAAAAATAAATTAATAATCCAATTTAAATATTTGAAAGATATGTCTTATAAGAAATATGGTATTGAAATATATATTATGGTAGTAATATAAAAGGAAGGATGTTCTCTCTAATAACATTTAATTTTACTGTCACCAAAATAAGGCATTTGGAGTCCATGCGGTTTGTGTAATAGATAAAGAATGCTCATCTTTAATAAGGAATCTGTCCTAAGGCAGAAGAAATGTCCTCGCTGGCAAGTAAGGTTAATTCATATGTTTAATGATAGAATAGGGGAACGATTCTGTTTTAAAAAGAAAATTAGAAAGAAAAAAAACTAGCACAATTTTTAAAATGTACCTTAGTGCAACTTTAATTTGGTAGCAACCTTTTTGGGTCAGTAAGCTAAAGCTGAGTTTTAAAGTTTTACTCATCTAGGCTAAGAGAGGCAGCAGACTTCCAAACCTACCTTATCATTCTAAAGTTAAAAGTTTTCTCAAAAGAAATCTGGTTGTAAATAAGAAAATGATATTGTGTTTTATTGGTTATGTTCAAAGCCATGTCATGGAATATGTTGGCAACATGCGCATATTACAAGGAGCTCTTAATTAATCTATCAATACGGTGGCAAATTAATATGAATAAATTTGATCATATTGAAATTTTGTTCACTCAGTTAATGAACCATTGAGGGACCTCACATGGATGATTATGCTGAAATGTAATTGGAATCATGTTAGATTTTAGAGCTTAGGCTTGTATTTAATTGACAAATCACTGTCCAGATTTGCACAGTCATATTTATAATATCTAATTGTGAAAAAGAAAGAGGAGAAAGGGATGAAGAGTTTAAATAAAATGTTTACATAAAGTACTGGAATATTACTTGAAATTCCTGTTCAACTTTTACTTTCTTAATTCCCTTATATGCGCTCTTGGCTGGCTGAATAATACACCTTCTGTCCTGTTTAACTTCACCTTTACTCAGCTGGTGAAATAATACTTTCCAAGTTTGTTCTTTTCTTTTTATTGGGAGGACACCTGCCTATCTGAGGATAAGGCTGACTCTTAGGCAATCATATTTGGTCCATGTTTTCCCAGTTTAGGAAAACTAACTGCAGGGTAATTTTCTTTTTTTTTTTTTTTTAAAGCTTGCTGCTATGCATATATTCTGTACTAAAGGAAATCACCGTTCAAAATTATTTCCTAAATGTCTCCATCCAACACTTATGTTATCAAATTCCCTTTTTAAACACGAAATGAAAGATTAGGATTAATTTTCTTCTTATTTTGAATTACTTTATCAGAGTAATCACCGTGACCACATCCCAGAGCTCTTGGTGTATGCTGTTTAATTGAGCTGAGATATCAGGGAAAGTATGGGATCAGTGATGTGCTGTAGCTGACTCACATGGGCTCCCACAAGCAAAAGTTAAAATTTCAGGACTGTAATGAGCAGGTTTTTAAAAGTAGTTATTATTGAAAATTAAATTAAAGAAATATAATTAAATAAATTATATTAAAAACTGAAGAATTGCTTATTCAAAGTATTCCTTTTCTAATTATGTTATAGTTTTATTACTACCTATGCCCCTGAGATTACTTACATATATTGAACCTGTGTGGTGGAAATAATATAAATTGATGTGCTACTGCAAATCACGGTGGCTTGAAATTAGCCATAGTAGGCATATTTGAGTTTTTGAGTTTTTACACCATGGAAATTTAAAAACTCTCCAGATCAGGGCTTGATACATTGTTTTGTTGGTTATCTAGACTTAAGAAACTGATGATGAAAATGCAATAATGCAGATTAAGCTAAAAAATGTGTCATATCTACAATCATTACGTCGTGAATAGCACAAAATATTGAGGGAATATTCTTTTAGTTTTAGAGGATGGATATACAATTCTTCAAAGAAAACACTTCAATCACTGATGAATAAGTGGATTTCCAGCATAAGTCTTTATTGTTTCACTTTCATCTTATTAATTAGCATGCAAAAAATATTAACCAACATCCATGTCAGTACTATACCTGCTCATGAATTTCAGCCATAAGTTTTTTGGATATACAAAAGTTTGGCAAAACTCAGTGAAAGTATTCTGCAAGATCCAAATGGTTAAATGCAATTAACAAAAAATATTTTATCACTATTTGTAAATTGTGTGCCGCATGTCCTTTCTGTCAGGAAATTTATAATAAACAAGTGCACATGCATACATACACACTTATTTTTTCCCAAGAAGCAATTTTTTAAACTTCGTCAGTACACTACTGTATTAAATGCTAAAAAAGTTATATTTCAATTCATGTAAGTACATCCAGTACTCTGGCTAATCCAAGATTGTTCTCAAAGAGGGAACCAAAAATAGAAACTATAATATAATACTCTATATCATACACTCCAATAAAATCCTATCTCCACATACATGATGAGGCATGCAAACAAATTCAATATCCAGAATCCTTCTGCAATGCAATTTTGGCTAATTTTATGGCACAAATTCTTCTTTTCCAATTTCCCTGCTAAAATTAGCAGGAAACAGAGAAAAAGAGTATGTTGAAATAGCATTGGTATTGTTCAATGATGGAAAAGTTTCCCATGAAGAATTACCACTAACTCTAGGGGAATGGGCCATAAAAAGCAACATTTGTTAGTCAGCTTCCTCCTCAAATTTACAGGAAAGGAACCTTTACTGGACAGAGAAATAATGGTAGTTTCTATTCAAGTCCATCCTCTACCCCTGGACCAGAGAATTATGCCTGGAAATGAATAAAATCGCTGTATTTCTTCCCCATTGAGTTGATACTTTAAAAACTTTGCAATCCAGCTCATTTTCTACATCAACTCAGGGGATTTCAGCTTCTGATGTGCCAATAGTTGGGGGAATAGGGAGCAGAAGGAAGTGTATTAAATAGTATTCTGTAGGGTAAGATTGGGAACACACAAATAATGGTGGCATAATTCTTGGCAAAAACAGTAATGTGGGCTATGTAGTACTATCTTCAATAAATTCAATTCTTGATATTAAGAGGACAAATTACAGTGAAATGTAAAAAATGGTATTCAGTCAATGATATACACAGTGAATACGTATTACCTGAATTGCTGTCACAATTAAAAGGGAAAAGAAAGAAAACAAATGAGCTAAAGGTTTTAGAGAGTTTGAAAATCTAAAATGAAAGTGTGAAAAATGAGGAAAATGAAGTAAAATTTCATTAGTTAAAAAACTGAAAGCTGGTGACACATTAATGAGTGCAACCAAGACTAAATAACTAAGACAAAGCTAAAGCATTGACTGGAGGACAAAACAGAATATATGTGGATCACCCCACGTTGTTGAGGCTTACAAAAGTATACCTTGTGCTACTCTGTTCTTTTTTATTTTTATTTTCTATAGTAACTTTTCATAAAATATAATTCTCAAAAATATTTCAAAATGTTGGGAAAATTAGACCAAAAAACAATGGTTTATAAAATTGCCTCATCAAAAAATACTGGCCAAATGATAACCTAAGTTACTTCTTTAAGGTTTTCATGAACCAGACAGTTTCCATTATAATAAATTCTAGTAAATTGTTTGGATTTTCTGAATGCAGAATATAAAATGTTGACACAGTCCTGATGGCTCAGATGAGAAAAAAATAGCATAAACAGAATATGACAGCACTCAGTCATGATATATCAAAACACGACATAATTAATAGAAAACATGATCAATAAAATTTATTGAAAGACTTCAAAGGTAACATTACACTACTTTGTATTATATATTATAATTTTAACATATTTTAGGCATGGAAATAAAAAGGGCAATATTAATATTTCAATACTGATAAAAATTCATTGAAATTTTAACATCTTCTCATTATATAAAAATAAATTATGAAAAGCAATAGACTGATAATTCTTTAGTATAATACATTATCAATAGCAAACATAACAAAAATGCTGAAGCACTGAAAGGTTTACCAGTTAAAACTTTCAAAGGGCATGCATTCTCACCACTATTACTCAGCATTCTTCTTGGATCTTAGTCATTGCTATAAGGAATGAAAGAAGTAATTAATTGTACTCATGAAAACTGAGTAAGCACCATTATCATTATTTGCCAGTGGAAAGGTTTTCTAACTAAAAATCCAAGCAATCTGCTGAAACATTTTGGAACTATAAGGAGACTTAATTGAGTTGGAAAAGGACAAAATGAAAAGTATAAAGTTTGACCTGAACTATATGTGGGAAAACAGATTAAAAATTTTACTCTCATTCATAGTATCATACGATATTTTTAAAAAATTTGGAACAAATGTCATAGGAAACACAAATAAATATTGACCAAAATTGAATATTGATCAATTTTGAATAATTCAAGTGCTTTATCGACATGGATGTATTTTCAATATATTTTAAGCAGAAAAACAGATTAGAAAATATTATGTATATTATCCTATTTATGCATGTAGCTGTTTTTTTCATTGTGATTATCTATAAATATTTAACAATGAAAATTGTTATGCACATGTATGTATTAATATCCGTACAACTTCATCTGATTTATGTCAGTAGATCTATGATACTTTATGTACCTGTTTACATTCACTTTCTTCAAGGTGTTCCTTCTTTTAGATTCAGGCAGGAATGTGTTGCCTGCAGATCACATTTATGGAAGCCTATACAGTCACATTTGTCTAAGGAATCCTTAGTTGACAGAGGACATCTCAAGGTTTACAATTTCAGAGCATCAACCATTGCAATGCACTGTGGTACTAAATACACATAAGTTAGCTGTCATAGTATCAACAGTGCCCAGAGACTGTCTAAATTTAGGGGAGTCTAAGTGTCAAGGTTTTCAGAAGCAGACTCTTAAGACTAGAATTCAGGTTGTAAGCAATTCCTTAGGGAGGTGAAGCATGCCAGGAAAGGGAAGACAGTCATCTGAGGGCCAAGAAGGCAATCAGAGCTGGGTCCCGCTGAGTCAACCCAGCGAGCCAGGGAGTTGACTCTCCGAGTTCTGCCAATCAAGGTGAAAGGCAGTGGAATGTAGACACCCAGCCCAGGCAGCCTGTAATGTGGGCTGCTTCTGTCCTAGCATCCTCTAGGGACTTTTTAGAAGAGGGCTTTAGGTGGCTAGAAGAGCACTGGGACACGCTAAGTGGTAAGGGCCTTCCGACGTGGACAGATATGGCATAACAATTTAATTTATCCCAATGGCAGCAATACACAAATAAAGCAAACTTTCAAACAGATTCCCCACTCCAGCCCTGGGGTAGACTTCACACAGCACAGGGAAAGAACCATTTCTTTTAGCCCAACCAGGAAAGTAAGATGTGGTGGAAATTAACCCCAACCAGTTAGTGTCATGAAAGTTCAAGCCTCTATTTTGCTTACTTTGTTTACCATATTCATATGTTTAATGTAACAATCCATTAATGCATGCTTATTCTCAAATATTTTATTGTTGTTTTAAAGTGTTTTGTTAGATGGCCATTCAATTATTGTGGCATGTACGTATGTGGATAGAAAGAGAAATAGATATATAGAATTGAGTGAATAGATAAACTGATTATAGGTACATATAACCATACGTGCATACATATACATATATGAATATAAGAATATATACATGCATACGTAGGTAGGTAGATGGGGGAAAACCTTGACTGAATTGGCCCTGCCCCTCTGGGACAATTGCAATCACGATAGTTCTACACAGGAGAGACAGAACAGACAATGCACAACCTTTACTGAAGATCGTATGCATTTTGCATCTTCAAAACAAAAATAATTCATTCAGAATCGTAAATAAAATGAAATAAAATTCAGATTCCTTCTTAAAGCACCCAATGTACAGGGAAAAGAATTCTTGATTCTGCTCCCTTACTGAAACATATTGCCTTTCAAGGTCCTTGCAACTTTTGGTATTGGCCTCTCAAAGACAGAAACCCCTATGGTTATAGTCCCGGCACATTTATTGCCATATTAAAATCACAATCAGCTTAGTAACCAATGAATAATTATTGGTGATCCACTGTGTCTTTTTTCAAGCTTTCAGACAAGTCAAAGTATTCTTACCATTGACACACCAAATATGCCTGTTTTATTGTTGGGTAGTATATAAACATAGCAAAAACTTTTATTTTGAAATCTTAGCCATGTTTTAGTCCTAAGAGCAACGTTTCTGATATCTTTTGAAATAAATTTTCAGGCAAGTAACCAGTGAATTCAATTATTATCAATGTCTACACGTAGCTCCTATAACAAATACTATAAACATGTTATTGTAATTTTCTAAGTAGTAAAGAAAGAGTATAATATATTCAGAGAGAGTTTCTTATTAAAATTTAACATAATTGATGCTGACATTATTTTGGGTGGGAATTTGAGAACACAGCAGTGGAATTGTGAATACATCTTTGTATCTATCCATTAGTCCCATCTCTTAAGATTACCACTCCCCTTCAGTTTGGAAGTTATCTTTCTTGCAATTTCATCCTTGTGTTTCCAATGTCAGATGATTGCAGCTTTCAGTCCTGGTTCCTATTTTTGAGATTCTTGAAAGTTATAAAAGTTCTTATCACAACGGACTTGAATCTGTTATCTGGTCCTCTTCTGGATCCTTCTGTTTGTAAATTTTTGGCAGTTCAAGATGGATTTCTAACATTGCAACTGAAAGTGTTTGGACTAATACAGAACTTTGAGCTGGGATTGGGATGTCATGAGTAAAGACCCTCAAGTGTGGAACAGGCTGATTTGAAGTCTTTTCCTAGTAGTCTCCCTGAATACAGAACCACAGTCCTTTGCACAAATCTGTAGTATGTTACAGCCTGTCTCAATTCCTTGCTCAGACAACATTTTTTACCATCCCAATAGTATTAGTCAGGGTTCTCTAGGGAAACAATCAGAAGAAGATATCTGTAAACAGTATGAGATTCATAAAATACTCTCCTATGACCATGGGGATGCACAAGTCTAGATTCCGCAGGCAGGTTGCAAACCAGGGGCTCTGATGAAAGTCCAGTGAAGGTCCTTTATGAATTCCTGGGAGATGTTGGCTGTCCAAAGCTGAGCTGGGAAATTCTCTCTGAATGTTGAAATCACTTCCCTTTTAAGGTATTCAACTGAATGGCTAAAACATCATTCATTGCTGATGGCAATCTCCCTGGCTGATTGTAGATGTAATCAGCCATCTATGCAGTAAACTCATTGAAGATTAAAGTCCATAAATGTCCTTGTATTACAATTAGCCCAGTGCTTGCTTGACCAAACAAATAGGCACAATTACCTGGTCAAGTTGACAAATTAGTTTAACCATTATACCAATAAACAGAATTTCCTGAAATAATATGCCATATTGACCTCTCAAGAGACTCTTTCAGTCACAACTTTCATGCTTCTCTAAAATAAGAAAGGAAATGTGTTTCATCCCTGTACCCAGAGTGATTTCAGAGGGTCTGGGAAAAATGGTGTCAATCTCTCCACTTATGCTCAAATACTCCTAACTGTTGGAAAAATTCAATATTCCTTCTGTAGGAATCAGAGTGTTATGGACTAAAAATTTGTGTAGTCTGGAAATACAAATGTGAAATTTATAAATTTCATATAATATTTTGGGGAAAAAAACCAAAATCTATGAAAACTTTGATTTTGAAGAAATGTAAGTTTTCTGTTTTTGTCAGAGGGTAAATAATCGAGTCAATTAAAAAGAATAACTTAGCATGGAAAGGGTCACACATTTCTGTTTTTAAAAAAGCATTAGATAAATGTTAGTGTAATAAAAATTCTTCATTAAAATATTTTGATAAATTGAAAATCATTTAACAAGATGAGGTTCACAAGAATGATCATGAGGTACATTCTGGGAGATATTCATTCCTGAAAATTTCATTCTTTTACCCTTTTCTATAAAACTATGAGAATTAGGTCCACCAGATGTCAATGGGAATCTGTGCTTCCACAATCACTTGTAGCCATACGGCAGCTCTGTCCTGGAATCTATACTTATTAATAGCCTTAACAGCTAATTCGAGAGACTCTCATGGGGATTTGTTTTACTCAATATTTCTTGAGGAAATAGGTGCTTTAAAATATTTAACTGAATATATTTCTGAACAGTTTCCCCGTGGCCTACTTGACATGTAGCCATTACCACAAGCATGACACAATTAGGATAAGATTTAACCTGTCAGAATTCTACAGACATGCCTCTAATCTGTAAGTGACCCCCATATGTCCAAAATCTGAATAATGCTAACAATTTTTCAATGTCTTCTAAAGTTGACAAAATAAAGGTATTTTGCACTCTTATTTGACTCTAACTCAATATATCAAAAGTAGTAAAAATAAGAAAGTGACTTCACTGAAATTGGGGAAGAGGGGCTGTGAAGAAATACTCCACAAATCCTTTGGACATGGACTCAGGAGGAACCTTGAACCAACACACACAATCTTGAAAATCAGAAAATTTACTGATTCTCCTATAATAAGTATTACTGCTTTAAAAATCCATTCAGCAATGTGTTAACTGGAACATTGGAACATTAAAATAAGATATATGGCCCACCCAATGCAAAACATAGAATGAAAGAAAAGACAGCTAGAGCTAAAAGAGAAGCAAGTCCAAGGTCACTTGTTATAATAAAGTACACCAGGGCAGGGGTGAAAGAGCAGGAAGAGGGCAGATTCTAAGCACCAGTCATATCCCATATAGAAAGCAGGTGTTTTCAGGGGTCTTCATGGTCATACACCAAGAAAAGGAATGACAAAATCTGAAAAGCAAACAAACAAAAATATGTTACTAGAGCAGAGAAATCCTTGAGAATACCTAGGAATACTCTGTAGAGTGATATGTGATGAGAATCCAGTAAAGACCTATAAATTTTTAAGAAATGAAGGATATTAAAGAGGACCTGGAAAAATAATGAAAAAGATCAGAAGTAAAAGAAAAACAAGAGAACCTGGCATAGATTGTAAGAAAAAAATGTGTTCAAGAAGAAAATGGTTGGTTGTACCATTTGCTGCCAAGAGATCAAGTAAAATGAGAGCATGACAGATGTTATAGAATTTGACAGTTCTGACACCAAAGGTGACTGTGGTCACAGGTAGAAGTAGCAGCTCCAGTGAAGCAATAAGTGTGGATATAGATTTTTGTAGGTTGAAGAGTCAGTGAGGACCTTTCAGGATCACGCAAAATGGAGCTTGGCTATTGCAAAATTTAATTTTGCTGTTCCTAAACCTAGAAGTGTTAAAATAACTGTACGTAGTTTTTTTAAATTTTTTTACTGGACATTTGAGCCCATGAAAAAAAGGAAGGGACATTCCTATTAACCGATGCAAAAGGAGAATTGAAAGTCACAGTAGGGGAGTGGACTACATCTTGTATTGTTTGGCCTATGAACTTAGCTGTAAATACCCATGAAAGGGAAGCTGAGGCTACAAGTTAGAGCTGAGACTCCAAACTACAGAAAAGTATCCACTTCCAAGGCTATAGATTAAAGAATAATAATACCATGGGAAATACAAACCCTGTTTTGTGTATTAAATTAGTGTGAAGTCTGAAATTATATTACCTATCTGGAGAGGAAATTAGTCAGCTAGAGAATTTAGAGAAAACTCAAAACCTGATGATATTAAACTAGGAAAGATGATCACCTACACCAACCATATAAAATGCACTAATATGCATTAATCCCAAAAGAAGAAATCTTCATCATGAGAAAATGTCCATAGAAAATATTAAACAAAAGAGTGGTATGCTACAAACCTGGACATATTAAAATTTAGAAGAATGGCTAAGAAAAAATGTTAAACTCACAAATATGACATACGTAAAATATTAGCAGTGAGTATTTTTAAAATGTAACAAAAAAGTAATGATTCAGACAACCAGCAAGATGGTGGTGGAGTAAGGAGCTCCTAGAGTCAGCTCCTATTACAGGACAGTTAGTAAATACCCAGAGCTATCTGGGGCTAGCTGAGGCACCTGTTTGGGGGTTCCAGGAGGCCAGAAGAGCATTCTGCAACATCCTTGAAGGAACTGAAGGAGGAGACTACCCATCTGCAGAGAAGACTCATAAGTAGAGTGCTCCACGCCCCAGAGGCTGATGCCCATCTTTCACTTGAGGCAGAAGCCATCTCAGGAGCTGTACCACGGGTGGAATTGAAAACTCCACTTCCCAAAAATGGGGGAGGAAGAGGTGGTTGGGCACCAACTTCAGCTGCTGATTAGTAAATTCAGCGGGGTAAAGTATAACCCTGAGAACAGCTGAAGTTTGAGTCTGCCCAAGTCAGAAGGAGGCCAGGAGCTGCCTCTTAACTATGTTCCTGACACAAGGGGAAGCAGGGCGGACTGAAAATCCCAGTGCTGGTGGGGACAGGTTTCATTCCATCCAGATCAGATTGCAGCTCTAGCCAAGGCCCCAGTGCCACCTCAGGAGGGAGGAAGCTGCAGGTCCCTGCTCCATCCTCTCTGGAAACTTAGCAGCCAAGCCACAGAGGCCAGTGATTATCCTACTCTGGCAGATGGAATTGGAAGTTCCATTGCCCAAAAACAAGGAAGGAGGAGATGGTTAGCCACAGATTTCAGCTACTGATTGGCAGACTCCTCTGGCTACGATATAACCCTTAGAAGAGCTGGGGTGTGAATATGCCCAAGTTGGAAAGAGGCCAGGGCCACCATTTTGATTCCACTCCCAGCCTGAGGGGAAGCTGGACTGACAGAAAATCACATTGACTGTAAGAACTGGTTTCTTTCACCCAGAGCTGCCTACAGCCCTAGGTTAGGCTTCAGCCCCACCTCTGGCAGGGAGGAGGCTGGTGGGGCCCGCACCAGCCTATCCAGGTAAATTCAGGTACCACTGGCTGGCACAGAGAGAAAATCAGAAGCCTACCAGGGCAACTGTGTTCACCTTGGACCTGCACTGCATAGATTGCTGCTCACACCTGCAGCTCCATCCCCACCCCAGGCAGGGGAGAAAGGGATGTGTAGCTTCATTAGTCTCTCTGAGCAACTACAGCCTAGGACTGCATGACTTGAATTATTCCACATAGCTGTGACTCTGTCCTTACCCCTGGTAAAGGAGAAAGTTGAGAGAAGCTGCATCAGTCCCTGGCACAATGAGGGCAGCTTGAGCCTCCTCAGCTTATAGCACCAACTACATCTGTGGCTCCTATTGCACAACCAGGAAGGGAAAAAGGGCAGGAAGCCCTGAACTAAAGAGAAAAACTTCACCCAGAATAAATACCCTAGTAAGCCAGATGCCAAGACACCAACAAACAATTACAATCTACACCAAGAAACAGGAAGATATAGCCCAGTTAAAAGGAACAAGATAATTCTCCAAATGGCATAAAGGAGTTGAGACAACTGATCATAGATGTTCAAACAAATCTCTTTAATAAATTCAGTGCAATGGCTAAAGAGATTAAGGATATCAAGAAGACACTGGATGAGCACAAAGAAGAATTTGAAAGCACACATAGAAAAATAGCAGATCTTTTGGGAATGAAAGGCACAATAAATGAAATTTTTAAAAACATTGGAATCATGTAATAACATATTTGAGGAGGCAGAAGAAAGGATTGGTGAGCTTGAAGAAATGGTCTCTGAAAGTGAATGTACAAAAGTAGAGATTCAGAAAAGAATGGGAAAAAATGAACAAGTGCTCAGGGAAATAAATGACAGGAAAAGACATGCAAATGTGCATGTAATGGGTGTCCCAGAAGGAGAAGAGAAATGAAAAGGGGGACAAGGAATATTTGAAGAAATAATGATAGAAAATTCCCCAACCCTATTGAAGGGCATAGATATTCATGCCCAAGAAGCATGAAGTACACCCCTCTGAAAATGTCTGCATAGACCAACTTTGAGACACATACTAATAAGAACATCAAATGCCAAAGACAAAGAGAGAATTCTGAGAACAGCAAGACAAAAACAATGCATAACATATAAGGGATACCCAATAAGAGTAAGTGCTGATTTCTCACCAGAAACCATGGAGTCAAGAAGACAGTTGATATGGTATATTTAAGATACTACAAGAGAAAAACTTCCAGCAAAGAATCTTATATCCAGCAAGATTGTCTTTTTCAAAAATGAGAGCAAGATTAGAATATTCACAGATAAACAGAAACTGAGAATTTCTAACCAAAAGACTGGATTTCCAGGCAATACTAAAGGATGTGCTAGAACCTGAAAAGAAAATACAGGAGAGAGAGGCCTGGAAGAGTGTCTAGAAATGAAGATTATATCAATAATAGTAACAAAATGTCAAAAGTGTGGTGAAAATAAAATATGACAGGTAAAACTCAAATAGTCAAGAATAAACTTAACCAACAATATAAAGCACTTGTATTCAGAAAACTGCAATTCAATGTTAAATCAAAAAAGGCCTAAATAACTGGAAGAACATTCCATGCTCATGTATTGGAAGTCCAAATATCATTACTATACCAGTTCTACTCAAATTGATGTACAGATTCAACACAAACCCGATAAAAATTCCACCAGCTTTTTTTAAAATTGAAAATATGATTATCAAATTTATTTGTAAGGGTAAGTGTTCCTGAATTGCCAGAAACATTTAAAAAGGAAAAGTAAACTCTCATTTCCACACTTTAAATCATATTACTTAGCTATAGTGGTAAAAACAGCATAGTATTGGCATAAAGACAGACACATAGACCAATGGAACCAAATTGACGGTTCAGAGACAAACTCTCACATGTATGATCAATTGCTATTTGACTAGCCTTTCAAACCCACACAGCTCAGGCAGAACAGTCCATTCAGCAAATTGGTGCTAGAAGAACCAGATATCCATAACAAAAAGAAGGAAAGAGAACCTTATGTCACACTTGAACCAAAAATTAACTCAAAATGGATCAAAAACCTAAAAATAAAAGCAAGAACCATAAAACTTCTAGAAGAAATTGTAGGAAAATATCTTCAAGACCTGGTGGTAGGTGGTGGATTCTTAAAGGAGATAAGAGGACTGAGTGGACTACTGATGTTTAATGTATGTAGAAGTTTTAATTAGCTTTTCTGTAAAAGTGTGGAAAGATATAGAATGGATGGTAACATAGTAGCAGCTAGTTTATATATATGGATGTGGCTGTAAATGGTAGTCTAGGTCTGTAAATGCCAATTGACAGAATGCTAGAGAATATTCTAGGAACTAAATAACATGGTAAACCAAGAGGTGGATGAGAATTGTGGTTGATGGTCCAGATGCAAGAGTGTCCTTTGTTAGCTAGACCAAATGTGCATCACTATTACACGGTGTTGGGAATGTGGGGAGGCATGGGGAAAATAGAACTGGAGTGACTGTGGTTAATAGTAATAATATAATATAATATAGTAATAATATAATAGTCTTGCATCTATGCCAAAGATGTGTACTGTGTTGATAATGGGGTAGTATGGAAAATGTGTGCCAAATGTATGCTCTGGACATGGTGACAATCAGATAATATTATCTTACCTGTAACAAATATCCTGCCATGGTGTGGTGCCTTGATGGAGGGGTGTTATTTAGGAATTCTGCACATGTGTATGATTGTTTTATAGGTTTACAACTTCTGTCATAAAATTATATTTAAAAATAATAATAGGGTGGGTTGGGGGGAAATACACCGAATGTAAGTAAGGACTATAATTAGTAGTGAGATTTTGATAATATTCTTTCATACTTTGTGACAACCATCTCATAACAATGAAAGGTTTTAGTGGAGGGTTGATGTATGGGACCCCAATTTGATGTAATGGATGTTTGCTTTGTAAATTTACAACTTTTTCTATATACTATTATTTAAGTATGTTCATATATAAATGATATAGAGACAGTAATAATAATAGGATGGGTTGGAGGAAAAATACTTTGGTTAGTAGTAATATTTTGACAATGCTCTTTAATCATTAGTTAAAAAGGTTTAACAATAATGTAAGGTATTGGTGGTATGGTGAGGTATGAGAGTCCTGTATGATGTTTTATATGTTTGTTTTGTAAGTTCACAGCTATTACTATACACTTATTGTTTATGTATGTTTACATATGAGTGATATACTTCAATAAATTTTAAAAAAATCCATTGGGGAGCATCTAACACCGAGTAGGAACTCAACCCTTCAGTGGTCAGCCTCCCCAGTAAACGTCAGCCAGCCTCTGTCTTTGCTATCCCAGTGCTTGCAAATGGGCCCATAAATGGATTAGCCATGGTGACAGAGGTAGACACAGCAAAGGCTCACGCTTTCCAAGTCTGACCAGTTCATTATCACCAGTGTGCAATGAGGAGTGGGACAATCCCTTGGCGGCAACCTGGTCACTGTGGAACTTTTCAATTCTGTGTTTCTAACAGTGGAATTCAAAGCCTCTGTTGTGTTTGCTTTTGTGCACTTGATTTTTCTCTACTTCTACCCCTATCTGAAGACTTCATGAATGCTTGGTGTATTGATAAAATAGCTTACATAATATTGCCTCTCTTCAGGAGAGACAATTTTATGCTGAAGGAGGGGCAGTGTTTTGTACATGACCGTGGCACTCACCGGCCCTACAATCTACTGCATCCATGGAAGCAGGTAACGTGCGAGCACATTGAAAGGACCTGTGCAAGACTCAGTTAAGGTGCCAGGTCAGGCATGGAATACTGTCTTTTAGGACGTGGTGTTTGCATTAAACCATTATCCTAGATATACTGCTGTGAGTCTCAAAATAAAAATATGTGGCACCGACAGGTCAGAGTGACTGCTCTAACACCAGTGACTGATGAGTAGATTTTTGGGCTTCTCTTCCCTACAACTCTGAACTCCGCTGGATTATTCTCCAAGGGAAAGAATGTTTGCAGAAGGGTAACTAGAAGAGTTTCAATTGAAACTGAAGTTACAGATACTATGTGGTTAATTTGTTCTCCTCATGTTAGTGGAATAGAAGGCAAATCTAAGTAAATAAATTTTTAAAAAAAGGTTTACAAAGATAACTATTACTATATACTTATTGTTTATATGTGTTTATGTATGAGTAATATACTTGAATAAATTAATAAAAAGTAAGGATACAATTTCAAATAGCAATATATATACATATACAAACACATACATGTATACATATATACAAACAAGGCTAAAATTATGTATTTTAGTATTGTTTTTAAAAATTAGAGATATTACATTATCAGGTACACAGAAATGGAGACTACTCATTATTTTAGAGGAAAAGTCTCAAATTTTTCAAGTTGCAACTTCTACTTAAATACTTAAAAAATAAATAGAATTTCAGTCAAATATCCAGTAGGTTGTTTAGTGTGACTTGACAATGTAAATCTATATTGAATATGGAATTTAAGCTTAATATAAGTTTTGAGAACCAACTCAGGGGATCTTCTCATTAGATAACAATATATATTATAAAGCAGTATTATTTAAGACAATGTAGTATTTATGCAGAGCAAGAAAAGAAGAATAAAGAAGGACAGAGGTCACACAAAGATGACCGAATGTTCAGAACATGTAAAGATGAGTGGAAGTGCTCTTAAAAGATCATAGGGAAAACATTGTCAGTTCTATGGATAGATGAATATGAATAACCCAGAGGTAAGTAGTTATCAGTATAAAATTATATTATGTATTTCCATCCCATGATACCAAGGATGATTTTCAGATGTGCTAAAGATGTAAATGTGAAGGGCATGTTTAGACATTTATAAAAATTGACTACGTACTACGCTAGAAAGCAATTTGCAATAAGCAACAATCAATAGTCAACAAAGTGTTTGAATATGATGTCTTACTACTAGAAATGAGTATATCAATTACAAGATGATAAGGAAATATGTCCGTGAGTAAATTAAATCAAAACACACATTCGAACAATTCATGGGCAAAAAAAGAATTAGCTGTGGTGATTAGAAAATATGAAGAAGTAATTGAAACTAAAAGTAATTTTTAACAGAAGACAGTTAAGAATGCAGTTACTTTGAAAATGATTGGTATGTTTAAACTCCACTGTTAGAAAAGAGGAAGTACTAAAAGGAAATAGACAATAGAATACATGCAAAGAAATAGGAAGGAAATATTAAAGATGAGAATATAAATTAATAAAATAGAAAACAGAAAAAAAGGGGGGGGGGTTCAACAGATTCAAAAGTTACCCTCAGAAGGGAGAAATGGGGCATAGAAGAAATACAGAAATCTGTGAAATTCTTCCCCATGTAAAAGTGGAAGATTTTATTCAGGAGAGAGATGTGGTATCGTCTAAGCATAAAGTGATCTTTCCGATGGCTGGGTCGATTGTAGCTCGAGATGGCACTGCCAGCGAGGAGATGAATCGCGGCCACTTTGTTCAGAGGCATGGCGCAGAGTCAGCAGGAGTCGGCCACTGCATATATGTGGCTGTGAGCGGGGATCCTTAAGTGTCGTGCAGATTTCGCGATTGAACAATGGGTGTCATTTCATAAGTGGAGTGAACACCGGGGAAAGAATGGTGTGACGCCTGTAGCAGGAAGCTACTGATGGACACTTTAACTTGGAGGTGCTAGCGGCGAGGCAGGCCAGGTGGAAACCAAGGGCCTCCGCCCCTGCGCGGAAATCCAGGGCCCACGTTTGTCGCCGCTGCCTGTTTCTGAGTGCGAGCTGGTTCAACTGGTAGCTTTTGAATAAAGCTCTTTTACTGGGTATCAAGAAATCTGGATATAAATGGACTTTTGTTTTGTCTTTATTTTTTAAATGTTACATTCAAGAAATATGAGGTCCCCATATAGCCCCTATCCCTCTCACCCCACTCCTTCCATAACAACAACCTCCTCCGTCATCATGGGACATTCATTGCACTTGGTGGACACATCTCTGAGCCCTGCTGCACCATATGCTCAATGGCCCACATTACAGTTTACACTCTCCCCCAGTCCACCCAGTGGGCCATAGGAGGACATGCAATGTCCGGTAACTGTCCCTGCAGTACCACCCAGGAAAGCTCCAAGTCCTGAAAATGTCCCCTCATCACATCTCTTCTTCCTTCTCCCTACCCTCAGCAGCCACCATGGCCACTTTCTCCACATCAATGCCACATTTTCTTCGATTACTAATCATTAATGACCTATTGTGAACTGAATGTATATGCCAAGTAGGGTAGCCTGTAGGGTTAGGAAAAAGTTTTCCAAAAATCTTAAACTGGGGCTTAAAACTTAAGCTGGGGCTTAGGGCCACCAAATAACCCTTATCTGCATACTCTGTTTCATCTGGACTCTTTTTCCTTCCTTGCGATTCCACTTTGGGATCTGAAATGTAGACTTGGTGGTGGCATCCTTTTGGACCATTAGTGGAAGGACCACACTCTAGAGATAAAGTGGTGCGCTGCAGCTTCCTGGCACCACCCTCTCCACTCTGCTCTGCTTCAGCTTCCAGAGCCTCAGTTCTGCTTTGGAGTCTCTACTAGTCCCAACTGAACATAATCCTGAGTTGTGCATCTTTGTACTATTAGTGAACAGTTTACATGGGATCTCTTACTTAATGAGGAGTGAATCAAATCTAGTAATTCAAAACTGGGAAAGCAATATACACAACACTTAAACGCAGTTTGCTTTTCAACATGAGCAAGGATTCAGGAATTGGGGAGGCTACATTTAACGATTATTGAGGAGATTAGTTAAATCGGAATGAAACACGCCTTCAGAATTTTCCTTCACATTTCTATTTTTACTTCAATCCATCACCGCAGAGAGATGTGTTTTTTGAGGGCAATCTTTCTCCCAAGAGCTCAGATTAAAAATCTTATCAGGCATTTTGTGTTTTCCTGTTGTTGGTTTAAACTGTTTTCGTCACTAAGGAAGAAATGACCATGGAATAAAAAACAAACAAAAACTACCTATCCCCTCCTGCCTCCACCCACCCAAATAAAGTAGAGTGCATTGGATAACAGAAAGGTTCTAGTTGTCAAGGAACTTGACTAATGATAATTTGAATAAATTGAAATTGTGCCTTAGAATAAACCCCGTTAAACCAACCAGTGTAATGAGGGGCCAGTCGCTGATGCCTGAAATTCCACCTCCACTTCTTTGTCTTTCTGAAACTATCCAATCCTCTAGAGGCAGACTAACCCATTCTAGGAGGAGTTACCTGACTGTTCTCTTGTTCATGCAAATGAGGGTAATTTAAATATTCCCCCACCCATCAGCCTTTGAACTGAGTGGAGACTGTTTCTGAGGAAACCGGTGAAGAGTGTCAGCAGTTCAGATTCATTTCGACCTCTGCTTCCCTTGCACCCACCCCAGTTTTTCCTGGCTCAGACTTTGTGGCGTATTTTCATATTTTCCCTCCTACTTAGTCTCGATAACCCACACACTTGCACCTAAATTTACTGACTTTTCATATTCCATTTCTGCTAATTGACACCAACACATTTCCCTCTTCCCACATAATAAAAATTCTCCGTTAACTCAATACTGCCAATGCAAAGATCATTTTGCTGCCCTTGCTTTCCTGTAGGCACTTAGAAATATGGTGTTCGGTGAAGTGAGACCCTGGAATTAAGGAACTATGTAGCTGTGGACAACAGGTAGAGAAGACTTCACTCAACATGTGTGGCAATCATTAGACAATACTGCAAAAGTGTGAATTAATTTTGCATGCATGTTGGTGATTTCTGCAATCTATTACAAAGCCATCCTATTTATTTTTTTCTATCTCTGGTGTTTGAATATTCCTATATAAAAAACCCTTAAAATTAATGAACTTTATATGTTCCCGACTATGTAATTATTCATAGAAAAATACTAAACACACCTACATGCTAATAGTGCTCATCTCTAAGAAGTGAGATATATATTAGTTTATTTAATTGCCTCTTGATTTCTTTGTTTTCCATTTTCTACAATAACATATAACTTTGATAATTGGAAAAAGGAGTCCTTTAAAATTATCATATGAAATTATAGATATCTACACTTACATACATGGACCATAAGATGATTAAATTAGCACATTTTGAACATGTTATGTGTTACTCTTTCCACTATATTCTATGCACATTAAAAAAATTTCTGCATGTAATATTTTACAATAAGAATGTAAACTTTATTATAACATAAAGATTCACCACTGCAAAGACACTGAGCCCGTATTCTCTCAGATTATCTGAGTATTATAGCAACGAATAGTGAAAATGAAGCTCAGAAGACAGATGAGGAACAGTTCTTTGGTATTTATATACTTCAGCCATATATTTTACATCTTCTTGGAATTTCTTGGAACTTATTGCCCACTAATCAAACACTCTCTGTCTTTTATTTACTTTACTTAAGAATTATATTATCTTCTTAGCTGTTAAAAACATACCAAAGAATGGGCTGGCTTAACAACAGCAATGTATTGGTTCAAGTTTTCAATGGCTAGAAGATTTGCCCCCTCCCAGTGGCAATATCTCCTGCATAACCAACAATTTTTTGGTTCTCTTAGCTTTTCATCACATGGAAATGCAGAGAGTGGCATCTTTTCCTTTCTCTTCCATGTTCCATTGAATTCCAGCTTCAGGCTGCTCTGTGTGACCTGGTTTCCTTGTCTATATTCTTCGCTTGGAGGTAATTCAGCCATAATAGCTTAAGGTCCACTGTCATTTGTTTTGGGCACACCTAAACAACTTCCTTAAAAGTCCTACTTACAGAAAAATTCACACCAACAGGATGGGGAAGTTGGGACCACAACACGCCTTTTGTAGTCAACATGATTTAATCTCCAACAGTAATAATTCCTTGTCTTGTTTCTCTTGCTCCAACATAAAATTTCCGGTGGCTTCTTTAAATGGTTCAAGATGAGATATAAAAATGAAATTACTGATTGGAAGTTTTTCAGGGAACATTAACTATTTTGACCTACTTCATTTAAGCCAAAAGGATTACAATATTTCCTAAATATAACAAATATTTCCTGGGAAGTCACCTGTTATATTACACTCATTAAAAAAAAAAGAGAGAGATACAATGTCTCAAGATTTAGATAAATTCACTTCTCATCACCAAGGAAAAAACAATGCACACACATACACAATGTATTTAAAATATGCCTGTATTCCAAGTACTCCAGCTGGAAATAATCTTCCTTCATAATCTTGCATGGCAAAGATTTAATAATTCCCCAATATTAATAATTTAATAATTCCCCAAATTACCAAGAAAGGTAAATTTACCACTAAATGTGCAGTAGATGAATCCGAGATAAAATGTTTTCAGCAAAACTGAGGGTGGATAATTGTTTTCACAGTGACCAATTCATAAACCAATAGAGAGGTTTTTTTTTCTCATCTGATTCTAATGAACAGTATTATATTTATCACTTGAGTGTGTAAGGTTCTTCTGCATTTTCCAATGACTTGTCCTTGAAAAATACACATTTTTTCTAAATTTGCATTTATTTAAAAATTGTGTGCTAAATAAGCATAGAAATGTTTTTTAGAGTTAGCCTCTTGTTACTGTGGTAATAATATTGCAATTTAATTTGATTTGTTGTTAATTTGAAAAAATAATATAAAGTTCCTTATTAAAATCATTGTATAAATTACAGAATTTGAGAGCTGAAGTAAGTCTTAGCACATACTTTGTCTATTTAAACTATTTCTTTTTCAAATGAGGACATTACAGTAAAAATTATTAGGTCAAAAAAATCTAAGTAAAGTATTTGTCTAACAACAGAAGGATACTTAGATCTCCTTTATTCTCTCCTCCAATAACTGCCTTTCGACTTCTGCTGTGCTTGTTATTGTTTTATTGCTTTACACAGAAACGTGTAAGTTTGATTATATAAAGAACAACTTCTAAATAAGGTAAACTTTACAATGTAAAAGCATAACAAAGAAACCACAAAAATATTTTTAAAATTCCTTTTGAATAATTAATTATAAATATTAGAAAGTATTTTTGCCCTTTAATGACTTCTAATTAAAAAGGCTTATTTCACTGCAGGAAGATGGAACTCAAGATCGATGTTGAACACACCTTGAAAGAATAATTTGAAGAGGCGAAAACTTTGTTGAAATAACTGAAATTGTAAGAGAAGATAAAATAGTTAACCTTTTTAATTTTGTGAAGTACTATAGGAATGTCCTATATAAGAAAAACGAAGTTCAACTTCTCTCTGGGTGATTGTGAACCCTAGAAGTGAGGCCCAAGTTTCAGTTTTGTAAGTAAACAGATTTTGACTTAAAAGAAAGAGTGGGTTAGAACTAACATGGAATGTGCTGTAGTTTAATTGGAGGATAATGCTCCGTAATTCTGGAGGTGTGTCTCTGCTATTCTTCTGAGCAACTACAAGATTATTGCATTTCAGACAAACTTGGAAGCTAGAGAAAATTTTCCTAAAGATAATGTTGCCTGGAGGCCTTCCAAGATGACATCTTCCACCTTACCACAGGAGAGTATATTTTAAGGTGATAAGCCTAATCTCTTCTCTAGGAAACTAGGATTTGCACGTTTGCCAGTTGCACACTTTAAGATGAACAGTTTGCTAAATGCAGTACTCCTCTTCCATGACAGTGACTTGTGTGTACAGCATTCTGCCATGCAACTAGGGAGCTAAGAGGAACATGAAAACATGTTGTATCATGAGTAATAAATTGACTAAATACACTTTGGCTCATTGTTTCCTTGTCAATAGAATTTATGGAAGTGTGGCAAGCAAGCCTTAGGCATGACTTGATTTGACAAGTTTACCAAAACATGAGTAATGAGCATTTACTCTGTGCCAGGGTAATGGTGCAGATAGAATTTTCAATAGCGATATGGTCTGTGACTTCAGGCATCTTGGAAAAGATAGTCAGATTATCAGAAAAATGTAAAATAAAGGAATTTGACTCATTTAAAGGAATTTCTCCAAAAGTACCAATTAAACTGAGATACAAATGCCCATAGAGGTAAATGGACAATAAAGGAGAAATTATCATGTTCCATTCAGAGAGAACAGTGTGAGCAAATGCCCTGTGGCATAAGTGCCATGAACTATAGAATGAATGGAGGTACGGCTGGAGCAGAGGGTGCTAGATTGGTCTTAGTATGAGGTAAAGTTGAAGTAATTGACATGATAACATGATTTCCTGATTACTGGAGTCGTTAAAATGAATCTTGGCATACTAGATTGGGTTGGTGGTGTTAGTGGGGAGAAGGTTGTAGAAAGGAAATTG
Source organism: Dasypus novemcinctus (assembly GCF_030445035.2). NCBI lineage: Eukaryota > Metazoa > Chordata > Mammalia > Cingulata > Dasypodidae > Dasypus > Dasypus novemcinctus. The sequence continues at coordinate 703,018 of NW_026688130.1, read as the reverse complement.
AGGTAACAAGCATGCTACCATCGTTGGGCAGGCCCAGCACGTTGAGATGAGGCCTCGTCTCCTGCTGGGTGAGTGCTTGGCGCGGGTAGATTGTCGCCCCCCTGCTACTCTTGCCCGGTAACGGCTGCCTCCTCGATCTCCACCCAGCATCCGGTCTCCATAGGGGCCGCCCTAGGGTAATCGGCCTGCCTCTCCCGCGCCTCACCAGAACCCAACCCACAACTTCCCCTTATCTTCTGCCCCAGCCCCCATATACCCCCCGCCAGAATGATAACCTCACCTCTGCCCCTTTACCTAGCAACAGCCTCCAACAACCAATCGGAGGTCGCCTTCGGCTTAAGCCAATCCGCACCCCACACGTCGCCCCTTACCCCCGTACCTCACGCCCAACCGTCCCCCAGCCAATCAGCGGCCTCCCCTCGCATACATTGCCTTATTTGGCTTAGCCTTGCTACGCCAGCGCCCTGGCCTATATAAACGCTTGTCTTCCTCAATAAAGCAGACGCGTTGCCACCACTCTCCGTCTCCGCAGCATTCTTCGCGCCGCTGTGCGTCCGCCCTTGACACCGCCCTCGAGCCCCGTGTGCCCTCAGGATATATTCATAGGTTGATATTTGCAGACTTCCAAAGTCCTTTTTAATTTTAAGACCATGTGTTCCTTTGTTAATCATCTGAAGAAAAATTGATGAACATTTCTTGAGAAAGATAATTGCTTATGTACATATATGTATACATATCACCAATTATAATATTTTTAGAAGTCAAAATAAACATGAAAACGAGTACTCATCCTCTTTCCCCTCAATTCCTCCTCTAGATCATTTCTTCTTGAAGGACCCCAGTGGTCATTTGGTCACAACGCACTATTTCCTGGCTGCCAACAATACCAACATATCTTGTTTCTTGCTCCCCAGCCCAAGCGGTCCCCAAGTTTGGCTGATTCTTCTTTCTATCATTTTGCATCCCCCAATACTTTTTAATTATCCTTAAGTGTCTCTTTCCTTGTTTCAACCTTGTTTAACTCTCTGCTTTGGAGTACACTTTCAAAATCCATCCCATTGACACTTCACTGCTCTCTCCCCACAGACGACAGAATATTCCTTCAATTCTAAGAAGTAACCAGCTGCCCACACTCTCAGCAGTCTCCTACACTACGATTCATCTGGCTCTTGTTCACACTGTGTTCCTCTCCCCCTTACCACTCCCCACACATACTTTAACAAGATCCCGCTCAAGCTTTGACTAATTTCTCCTTGCTTTCTTTCTAAATTACAAAACATAAGTAGGAGCTTTAGGACATAACAACACTATATACAGATAGCATTATATATGTATGCCATTATGTATACCATTATGTATACACATATAATTTAGTTATATATAAAGAAAATATACATAATTGTTTTGCATCATGCTTGCTATTGGAAAACTCAAAAAACATGAGAATACCAATGCCCGCTGGTGTTGTGAGAGATGGAATACTGGACCAAAGCCCAAAGTCCCCGTCACCATCATGCACACTTTCTCCTTAACCTGTGGTGATCATTTGTAGCATTTGTCACAGAAGAACTGATAGTTGATCTATTTTCTTTCCATCCTAAAATAAATATGAATGTGAATATTTCCTTTCACAAATAAACAGGTGCTAGAAATATATTAAGTCTGAAGGAAAGAATAGCTTTTTAAAGGTCAATATGTAATTCACTGATGTGATAGTTTTAAATTCCATTTTCTAACAGAAAAAGATTAAATTAGCATGAAACAAATTCTAGGAACTGCAATCCATTTAAATATTGAAATACAGCAATGTAAAATTTAAATGTGCTATTTGCTATAATTGACAATATATTTAAGAATCCTTAATAGGTTATAAAATGTAATGATATAAATGAAATCAATAAAGCCATTTAAAATGACTATGGGGACAAGAGTAACACTTAAAGTCTAAATATTAATGTAATTTCAGAGAATAGTATATCTGGAATTATCAAACTAAACAGTAAAAGGTGAAAAGGCTTATAATATTGGGAAGATTATATTTTCCTTAGAATTATATATTTTATTTACTGATATTTTAAATTTTAAATTTATTACTATTTAGTAGAAAAAAACTTACTCCTTTTACACTATGGCAGTGCGCCTGAGGAGTCAGCCAAGCTCTTCCTAATGAAGAGAATGTCTTAAGACTTATGATGATTCTACTGCCTAGCTAATGCGCCTGACACGAACGATGGAATCCCAGTCAACATTGCTTACCGGCAGTCATACCAGAGAAAACCCCAAGATACCTCTGGGGAAACTAGTAGCCTACTAGAAAGACATTATTCCATAAGAAGAAAAGAACTTCAGCAAGGGAACATTCTTAGTTTGTCACATTAAAAAGTTGATTGGTATGAGAAACTTACGACTTTATTGAGAACGAGAGATACCTTGAGCCTCTGTATAGGGATCTAATGAACAGTATAGGTAGAGTGCTACGAGCGCTGAGAGCACTTGCGCACTGAGGCTGGTGCACCTGGCGAGGCTCTATGGCAGAGGAAGCTCATCGCAGGACTTGAACAGCGGAAGGGAGAAGGAAGAACTGCCTGCTTCAGAGGGAAGAGCCGGCGTTTGCTGCAACAATGATTTTAATATGCAACAATTTATGTTAGACATGCAATAATCACTGAAACCCTGAATTGAAAATGTTTTTTAATTATCTATCATTATCAGTTTTTTTGTTTGCCAAAGCAGAAAATATTTGAAAAAGTCTGTGAGAAAAGAGAGCACCCTATGGTATTATCATTACAGTAAGTGCGTAACGAAGTGTGCCTATAAATGCATATGTAAGGTGACTTTAGTTTAAGTACTGATTGATTTGTCAGAAGGCTTACTGTGACAACTTCTACTTTACCCGTTTCTATACGATTCAATACTGCTATGAAATAAGGAGCTTTTATTTTAGCAGCAGTGATAATTATTTAGCCCCTGAACCAAGTTTTGCTCTGAAAAGTCCATTATATTTAAATTTGAAATGACCTTTCACTTCTTGAAAGAGACTATTTTCCACCTCCATGAGTACAGGTCTCACGAAAACAATTTTACTCACATTTACTCACACTTTATTTTGAAGTCAACAAAAAAAAATGTGCCAACACATGACTTAAATTTTTTTTCAACGTTCATTACTATTCAATTTTCATTTCCAATTTTGGAAATTCATAAATTCAACTTTACATTTGTAGATATATTATTTATAAAGATGGGGGTATATGTGCAATTTTGATTTTTGGATAGCATATTTGATTAATTATATGTATAAACACTTATAATTGATGTCAAGACTTCAGCCTTTTGCTCTTTTTCCTGTGTTGTGCATATAATATGTTATTTACCAAACTTTGTTGCAATTACTTCTTGCATTTCTCCCTCTTCTACAATCTGTTAATCCAAGAGAAGAGAATCTACATCTCAATTAGTTTTGTTTTCTGTAATGCTTGCCGAAGAATGATAGACAACACAAACTGTTAACATGAGTTTTATGAGGTTTGAGTCCAGCTGAATATTTAATTTGTGGGAATGTATATAAATTTTTCTTTGAGATATAAAGTTGTCCAGAGATTCTGGATCCCTACATTTAACAGCACATTCTGAACAACTCAATACCAGGCGACAGAAAACAAACAAAAAAGAAACATATTGACTTAGAGACATTGAATCCATTTGCAGTTGTTCTGAGTAGACATTTCCACCTTCTTCTCTTCCTAGTTATTATTCCTGTGTATTCTAGGGCCAAGTGAAATAGATGTTTTCAAAGTTCTTCAGTGCTGAAGTGAGCATATAATCTATTCACATGTCAGCTGTACTAAGCTGGGACTTTGAGCACGTACTGAAACTGTAAGGTTTCTTGTATGTATAATGAGGATAACAGGGGTATCCAGTGCCTAACGTGTTGTAAGGATTAACGTAAGGATGTGCTTGCGGAAGGATGTGCCCCTGGGTGAATGGTAAAGACTTCCGGTTGTAAACTGCCATAGTCAGTTGAGTGTTAGTTAAATGTCTTCTCTCTAGGTATCAGTTTCCCAGTCTTACCATGCCATAATCGATGACCTGACAACTGGGAACCTAAGAGCACCGAGGTGCAGATGCATTAAGATATGTCCTCTTCCCCTGCTGACACCCATAACCAACCCACACTTGGTATATATTAAAATTCAGGGAGAATACATATTGTGATGAGAGTCCATTCGTCTAAGAATATCCCAATGTATAGCAGGATTCCAGAGCAGGGCTGCCCGATATAATGCCAGCCGTTAAAGCAATTTCATGTTTTCTAGTAGACATATTTAAGAAAAGTGAAAAGAAACCAGTAAAATTACTTCTGTAGCCGTTTGATATGGTTATGAATTCCAAAAATAGATATTGGATTATGTTTGTAATCTGTTCTGTACCTGGCATGAATAAGTTATGATTAGGGCTTTGATTGGGCCATGTCATTAGGGTGTTGAGTCCCTGCCCCTTGGTGGGTGGGGACTCAGAGATAAAAGGCATGGCAAAGGGCAGTGTTGAGGGTTCTTAATGTTGGAGTTTTGATGTTGGAGTTTGATGCTGAAGTCGTAAACTGGGGCGCCAGGGAAAGAGACAGTGCTGTTTGCCTGATAGTTGACAACTGACCTTGTGGAGAAAACAGGGGCTGAGCCCAGAGGAACCCAGGAAGCCTGAACCCTCACAGACATCGGCAGCCATCTTGCTCCAACACATGGAAATCTTGTTCCAACACGTAAGGGAAGTAACTTATGCTTTATGACCTGGTATCTGTAAGCTCCTACCTCGAATAAATACCCTTTATAAACACCAACCCATTTCTGGTATTTTGCATCAGCACCCCTTTGCCTGACAAATACAACTTCTAATAATATATTTTATTCAAGACATGCCCAAAATATTAGCATTTTAGCATGTAAGTCAGATAAAAATTGTTAATGAGATAGTTTACATTTTTTGGGTGTGCACCAAGCCTTCAAAATATGGTATGCTCCTCACACTCAGAGCACATCTTTATTTGGACCTTTTAAGTTCTCACTAGCTATGTGGGGTAATGGCACTGAATTGGACAGTACAATGCTAGAGAGTGAACCCAGAGAGCCTCTGGCCCTGCCCCATCTAGGGCAAAGGGCACGGGAAAGAGGCTGCGGTCTGCTCCGAGCCGCACCGTGGCTGCTATGGGATGACCATTCCCAGGAAGGGCATCCCTCCTGTTTCTCCTTTGCTGTGCTCTGGCTTTGGCTCTGGCTTTCAAAAGGAATTTCACACCCTATTAACGGTCTTTCTTCCATGACACTTGGGTCTTATTTTAAGTGCCTCTTTTTGTCCCCCATGTATCTGATTTGTTACTTTCTGATCTTTATTCTCTGCACTGTCATATGGTGGTCAGACTACTTTGACAATGAGTTCAGCCTTCCATTCTTCAGTAAGTTGATCGCATGCTTTCAGCCATGCTCTGGTCTAGGTTTCACATATTTACCTGATTTGATTTGATAATCGTGGTGAACTCTATATTGCAACACAGTTGGCTTCAAACAGCTAAGAGATTTTTTGGATATGTACATCTTCTCCCTCTGGGAATCAGACAAAAGGTTTCAGTCAGCTCCCCTGAAGAGGGGAGAAGTGTAGATCAGGAATAAAAATGATTAAGAATGGAAGTAACATTTTTAAAAAGCTACTGGAATGAAAAATAAGAATTCACATGATAAGATGATCGTAGACATAAATATACTAGCTGTGGTTGTTTGGAACTTTATGTACCCCAGAAAATCATCTTCTTAAAGTTAAACCACTCCTATGGGCAGAAATTCCTTACGAGTTGAATTTTGATGAGGTTACTTCAGTTAAGGCATGGCCTGAGGTGGGTCTTAATCCTCTTACTCCAGTCCTCTACAAGAGAATGAAATTCAGATAGAAAAGAAATCCCAGAAGCAAGAATCTGAAAGCAATGAAAGAAAAGAGTAGGGAGAGATGAGCAGATGCTGTTTAGTATTTGGCCATGTAGCAGAAAACCTAAGGATCACCAGTAGCCAGTCTTCAGGAAGAAAGCACTGCCTTGATGATGCCTTGATTTGGACATTCTCACATCTCAAACTCCAAGCTAATACATTTCTACTGTTTAGAGCCAACCCATTTCATGGTATCTGCTGGAGGAGCCTGAAAAACTTAACACTAGCTGATAAGAATTGGATGCTTACTCTATTATAGCTGGCACTGGGTTAAGCCCTTTATTGTTGCATCTAATTTAATCTCCATAGTAACCACTTGAAGTAATATTTGACTTTCTTCCCCTCTCTGGGTCAATCTTGTTTATTTTCCTAAAAAAAGGCATACAATTTCATGGAACTTACCCACTTCCCCTTCTTTCTTTTCTGGTTATGCTTCAAAAACTGTTGAAATGAATGTTGTCCATCTTCTGTGCAATTTCTTCCTTTTCATCTCCTTGAGAGTGTCAGCTCACAATGGCATGCGACCATGTTTGCCTTAATAACATTTCCTTTGGCCATGGCATCAACCCTCTTCTTTGCCAGTCCTTTGAAGGTTCTACCTATCTCTGCAATCATGTTTATTTAAAAAACTAACCCCAAAAGCAAGAAACAAAAGAAAATGGCAAATAGAGCTGTGCCTAATGTAAAATTGTGCTAAACTGTGAATTGATTGTAAAAGAGAAATCAATTTAGAAAGCATTGGCTTGGAAGAGCTTAATTGCTCATAAAATTAATTTATGGGTGACTTTATTTGATGTTTAGAAACAGGAATACAAATGAGCCAACTTTGATGTTTATGAATTTCCATGACTAGCCAAGAGAAGGTAACTGACAAGAATAGAAATTGAAATAGATGAGAAGGTAATGGCTATTTATTCTTCCCTGAAAACATCTCACATTTGGTTATATGCAGTGGACAGTTAGAAAATAAGTTCAACCATATGAGTTGTAGACAAGTATAAAATAAAATAAAAATATTTAAATTGAATCATGCTAAAACTTCAGAGACTAAGGTGTCTTAAAAATCAATAAAGGTACGTATGATTTCTTAAAGCAAAATTAAAGTAAACAAGATCTTCTGAAGAAGCTATAGGATAATTTGAAATACTGTAAATCTCCCAAGAGTTATATTCTGCTGAGGTAGCAGAATATAAATTGTAATGTATGTAGAGAAACAGAGCCAAGCAATAAATGTATAGAATGAATACATGTACCTTTGGCAGAGGCAACAAAAAGAGTCTGTAGACATAATGACAGGTCTAGTGAAGCAAAAAGAAAAAGTCTTTATCATATCTAGGAATTCTGTATTGTTATTCACATTTTTTAAATTTACATATTTGTCTTCTTATCTGCTTGGCTCCCAGGCGCACCCATGGCCTCGTTCTGGTACTTCTTTTGTGACAAAATCACACTCAGGTATTTCTGGGATTCTAACAGTAACAGCCCTACCTAAACACCTGCTTACTTTTCTACCACAAGGACTTTGGTGTCCCTCCAAGAAGGTCCTCCTACTTTTTAAAATATATATTTTGTTTATTTTTAAAAGATACTTAGATTATATAAAATGTTACATAAAAATATATAAGGGATTCCATATGCCCTACTCCACACCTCCCACTTTTCCCCACACTAACAACTTCATTCATTAGTGTGGTACATTCATTACAATTGATGAACATATTTTGGAACATTGCCAGTAAGCATGGATTATAGTTTACATTGTAGTTTACACTCTCTCCCACTCAATTCTGTAGATCATAGCAGGATATATAATGGCCTGTATCTGTCTTTGCAATGTCACTTCAGGACAATTCCAAGTCCCGAAAATGCCCCCATATTACACTTGTTTTTCCCTCTCCCTGACTTTAGCACCTCCAATGGCTACTGTCTCCACATCAGTGATATGATTTCTTCCATTACTAGAGTCACAATACGTCTATAGTGGAACACCAGTAAGTCCACTCTAGTCCATATTTTATTCCCCAATCCTGAGGATTCTGGGATGGTGATGTCCATTCCACCTCTAATTGAGAGGGGGTTTCAGTCCCACAAAGCTGTTGAATGGGACTCTTTTGCTTGCAGCTGTAGACTCTCTTGGTTCCTTGGTGTGGTGGTTGGCCATCTTCACTTCCTTGGTAGTTGTCCTAGGTGAGTCCAATGAACTGGATTCTCTCTCTTTAGATGGAAACTCAAACACTCAGTTACACGTAACTTATTCTTCCACTAACTACTATCAGAGAGAAAGTTTGATTTTCAAGATAAAAAATGTTATATATCAGAATACAGTACAGGGAAGCAGACTTGGCCCAGTGATTACGGCATCCGTCTACCTCATGGGAGGTCTGCGGTTCAAACCCCGGGCCTCCTTGACCCGTGGGGAGCTGGCCCATGCGCAGTGCTGATGCGCGCAAGGAGTGCCGTGCCATGCAGAGGTGTCCCCCGCAAAGGGGAGCCCCACTTGCAAGGAGTGCCCCCGTAAGGAGAGCCACCCAGCGCGAAAGAAAGTGCAGCCTGCCCAGGAATGGCGCCGCCCACACTTCCCGTGCCACTGACAGCAACAGAAGTGGACAAAGAAACAAGACGCAGTAAATAGGCACAGAGAACAGACAACTGGGGGAGGGGGGAATTAAATAAAATCTTAAAAAAAATACAGTACAAACACACACACATACACACACACACTGCCTCATTTACATGTGTGAAATGACATATCATGTGTTCAGAAAAGACATGCAACCTGAAGATAGTAAATTAAAAGATAAGGGCATTAGCTTATAAAAGCTGATGTAGCTGTTACTTGCTTAAGTGAATTTCCCTAGGCCAGGTGACAAGGAAGGAATTCAAATCAGCTAACAGCACATAATATAATATCTATGCGGTCTCTTAGATACTCAGACACACATATATCACTGGTGCTTCAGGCAGGTACAAGATCTTCAAAGCCTTTCTCTGCTGCTCAGTGTATGTAAGTTACTTTTCAAACCACGATTTTTCTCATTTGTAAAACAGAAGGGATAACAGTCATGCTCAAGGTTGTTGGGAGAACTCAATATTGCTGTACGTGTAGAAGCATCTACAAGAGACCTTCCTACCGCAGGCATTGGATAAATGCTATTTTCCTATGGTATTTTACCCTCTTTTTTAGTTGGACTTTGTAAGTGTGTGTGTTTGTACACAGGCACATTTATATCTTTCATCAATAAAGGAAGGGAGTTCAGAAGGAATGTCCAGTTTATTGAACTATTATAAAAGAAGATGACTGCCCATTCAAATTCTGCTCATTGTGGATAGCCGGAACCCCAGGTATTTCTGTTGTTAATCTTGATAATTATATATGTTTCCAAAATCAGCATAACATAATTTTTGAGTATTTAACAGTGGGATTTATTCTTATATTCAAAATAATGAAACCATTTAACTTTGTTCAGCAAATATTTGTGATCTACTTAGCTCATTAAATTATGTTGGGAAAATAGATAAATTGAATTTAAGAACACATATATACCATACAGGCATAGTTACATACAGTTCATATACAACTGAGCAAAGATGATTTGCCATATAATATATATTTAATACAATTAAAAACAGTAAACTTGAGACTAAAATGGCAAGAGTTAAGTAATAAAAGGGAGATTGTGGGATAATTATGTCTGAAAACCATGATTAACGAAAGCTTGTATAATTAAGGAATTATATTTGAATTTCCAGGTAAGTAAGGCAAAAAGATCTACATTGTATTAGCTTACAGAGATTAATCAAAGGCCAAAGTTTTGTATGTAAGACTTTTAACATAACCAGGAAATAAATCTTTGTCATGAGTCTCTTTTGTTTCATTTATTTATGTATATTACATATATTGTAAGGAATACATAAAAACAAAGGTTAAGCAAAAATCTAAAGGCTCCACATTTAATTTTAGACAACTTGTACTTGCATGTTATAAGGAGTACAATTGTAAATGTAGATATGTTAAGTTTTTCATTAGTTTCTTTAGACAAATTCATATGAATGAAATTGCTTGGACCATGAACATTTTTAAAAAACATATTTATTGGTAAGTTGCTCTCTGAAAGAAAACACATACAACTAAATATTTTATTTTACCAACATTTGCATGCCACAGTGATGTGCTTTTAATATTTGTCTAAGTCATGGGCATGGAAATGCCACATTTTTGTTTTAATTTGCATTCATTTCATTATTAATAAATGCAGATAATTTTAAGCTCTTCTTTTTCCTTTCCCTTTTAAACAGCACATAGATCATGCATCTTCACTGTAAAATAATCAGCAATGTGATATAGAGTACAAAAATAATGAAGCTCACTTCACAGCACCTATCCATCCCCCCAGACGTGGCCACTATAGCAGCTTGGGGTGCTGGATAGAATGCCACTTCTACTGGTTCCAAGTCCATATCACTTGATAAGCCAAGGCATATTAGAGTATAGCATGATATTTAGTATTATCAAATAGATAATTACAAAATATGATCATAAAATACATACTTCACAGCATGATTTTTCTAGGAAATAATATCACATTGGCGAAAAATAAATCTGGAAAATAGGGCAAGATGGTGGCAGCGTGAGCTTGCCTGGTAGTGTCTCTGCAGGGGGCGGCTGGGCAGCGTTGAAGGCTCTTTGGGACCGCGCTGTTTCGGGGATTTTTGCTGGTTGGAAGGTGTCTGGACGTCAATTCGGTGGGAAGGTAACAGAGAGGATACGTCTATAATATATAAACGGAGGTCCCAGCTGGGCGCGGGAAGTTCCCTCCTTGGGTGGGCAGAGCCGTGGTAGCGGGCGCTCCGGCAGCTCCGGAGCCGCGGCGGCCAGGGTTTTTGTTTTTTTTTTCCTCATTCTAGAGGCTTTGTGGTGCTGAGAAATTCGCGGATACTGGGCTGGCTGGTGAGGGATTGTTGGGACAAGACTCCTTTGCAGATTGATTTGCGGAGACAGACGGTGTTTCCCTGTGAAGCGGGGGACGTTTTAGCCTCCGGACAGGGGGGCTTCCGCCTGGAGCCCCATCCCCACAGGTCCGGCTGCCGATCTGCAACGGAATTGGATTTTGGACAATAAGGGGACACAATTGGGAGACTGTTGTAGGGTGCAGTGAGGGAGGAGGACACGTCTGGAAGCAGATTGGGGAATATTTTGCGAAGTTTGGGATTTAGGATCTTAGAGTCTGTTTTCGGCGTTTCCAGCTGAAGCCCACCCCACCCGGCGGGGCTTGGGATCTGGGTCATTGAACTGGCCGTGGTGTAGAGGCGCCCTCAAGTGGCCGTTGCGTGTGAGCACAGGGAGGGAGCTGTCCAAAGGCTGATACCCTGAGGAGTTAGGTGAATTTCAGAGATCAGACATTCAATATAGAATTCGCCGATCTGGCTTCCCCCACGGGGCTGGCACACAGCTACGGGGATCCCTGAGGGCTGTGTTGCACTGCGGGGCTCCTAAGCTTTCTGTGGACCAGATTTGAGGTTGCCAGGTCTGGGTCCCCTGGACTCTGGCGGTCCACACCCCAGACTCACACCTCTTGAGTCTTCAGTGTCTCAGACTTTCCACCCCCGAATCCATCACGCCCTGGGGTCTACCTGGGGTCCTTGAGTGCTCTGGACCTTAACGTTGGCGTTTTATCTTTATTGGTTCATATTGTTTTGTTTTTATTTTCACTTTATCTTATTTTCTACTCTTTTTGACGCCCTGATTGCTAATATTGCATTATCCTCTAGTCTTTTCTCCTAGCGTGCCCCCCAAAGTCCCTTTTTTTTTATATATATATATATACAGTTATTTAGGGGTTTCTTTGCTTGTTGTTTTAGATAGTGTTGTAATTGTGACACGTGTATACCTGAATCTCTCTTCGCCCTATATGTTCCCCACCGTGTGCCTATCCTCTTTTTCTTTCTTTCTTTCTTCTTGTCTTTCTTTTTTTTCTTTATTATAATTAGTGTTTTTTTTTTTCCGGTTTTCTCTTTCCCTCTTGTCCCTCATTTTCCACTTATTTTATTTTAATTCAAGTACACAATAGGTGCTACAGGGAACACCTCATATTTACTGGGTTTTCCCATCCTCCACTACCTCATTTCTGTGTGAACTGATTTAGGCTACCTACACTATCCCCCTTCCCCTGCATCTTCATATCCACTATCATCTACTGTCTCTCCTATATTCCAACCCCAACTCCCATTCTTTGATCCACAAACTGTCTAACTCTTAATTTCTAATACCTTTGTCCTGTTTTCTGTCTGTTATCCACTCTTGAAACTATTACCTTTCTTTTCTTTTTCCCTCTCTCATGAAAACAATAGCTTTGTAGTTCATACCATATTCTGCCTATATTCAGTCATCTACTTCATAAAAGGTACTCTACCTACAGCTATAACTCTATACAATCTACATGAATCTAACCTCCATCCTCCCAGATCTCATATTCTTGCTTTGTTAACATACATTACTAATACTACTTTACACTTTTCCCTTGCTGACACAATTGCCTTTCCCCAACACTAATACTTTCTTCTAAAGTGAACTTAACCAACAACAAGTAACTTGAATAAGAAGAAAAAAGTGACAAAGAGAAGATATAACACCTATGCAAAAATAACAACTAATTAACCTCCAAAAGTAGACAAAGAAGCTAAGGAACTGATTAAATTCGACAAAATAAAGAGATGACCAGAAAGCAACAAAAATCTACAAACCAAACCAATAATCAGGAAAACATGACTGAATCCAATCAACAAACCAATAATCACGAAGGGGAGCAAAACTTGGCACAAGCAATGAAAGAACTCAGAACATTTATCACCGACAAATTTGATGCAGTAATGAAAGAGGTTAACAACATGAAGACATCACTTGGAGGGGAAATTGCAGACATACGCAAAAACATAACAGATACGATGGGAATGAACACCACAGTTCAAGAAATCAAAAATACACTTGCAGCAAATATCAGCAGGCTAGAAGAGACAGAGCAGAGAATTAGTGATGTGGAAGACAGTACATCAGAAATCAAACAGATAGTAGAAGGGGTCAATAAGAAGATAGAAAAAATCCAATTAGGATTTAGGGACCTGAATGACAATGCAAAACGCTCAAACATACGTATTATAGGCATTCCAGAAGGTGAAGAGAAGGGAAAGGGGTCAGAAGGAGTGTTGCAGGAAATAATGGCTGAAAACTTCCCAAATCTACTGAAAGAGACAGATGTCCATATCCAAGAAGCACAGCGCACTCCACAAGTCATAAACCCCAACAGGCCCACCCCAAGACATATACTTATCAAATTATCCAAGGCTCAAGACAAAGAGAAAATCCTAAAAGCAGCAAGAGAAAAGAAAACCATCACATACAAGGGAAGCTCAATTAGATTAAGTGCTGATTTCTCTTCTGAAACCATGGAGGCAAGAAGACAGAGGTATGATATAGTCAAGGTACTAAAGGAAAAGAACTTCCAACCAAGAATACTCTGTCCAGCTAAACTAGCATTCAAACATGATGGAGAGTTCAAAATATTCACAGACAAACAGAAACTGAAAGAGTATACCAACAAGAAACCTCCCCTTCAAGAAATTCTAAAGGGAGTTCTGCAGGAAGAAAGGAAAAAACAGGAAAGGCAAAGTTGGAGGAGAGTATAAGACCAACAACAACAACAAAAAAGACAAAAAAATATATACAAACAAAATATGACAAACACAAATCCAATCAAAATATGGCTAACACAAATAATTCCTTGATAGTAATAACACTGAATGTCAACGGATTAAACTCACCTATCAAAAGATTCAGACTGGGACATTGGATAAGGAAATATGACCCATCCATATGCTGTCTACAAGAGACACATCTTAGACCCAGAGACGCATGGAGACTGAAAGTGAATGGCTGGAAAACAATCATACAAGCTAACAATAACCAAAAAAAAGGCAGGAGTAGCTATATTAATATCAGACAAAATAGACTTTAAATGTGAAACAATTGTGAGAGACAAAGAAGGATACTACATTTTAGTGAAAGGGAAAATCTGTCAAGAAGATCGAACAATCATAAATATCTATGCCCCTAACAAGGGTGCCTCTAAATACGTCAGGCAAACGCTGGAAAAACTAAGTGAAAGTATAGATACATCTACAATTATAGTGGGGGATTTCAATACACCACTATCAAATCTGGACAGAACATCTCAAAAGAGAATCACCAAAGAAACAAAACATCTGAAGTATATTAGAGGAGCTCGATCTAATAGACATATATAGATCGCTACACCCAAACACAGCAGGATATACATTTTTCTCAAGCGCACATGGATCATTCTCCAAGATAGATCATATGCTAGGCCACAAAGAAAGGCTGAACGAATTCAGAAAGATTGAAATCATACAAAACATTATCTCTGACCACAGTGGAGTCAAGCTGGAGATTTGCAAGGGACAGAAGCCCAGATTTCACCCCACGATTTGGAAATTAAACAGCACACTCTTAGAAAAACAGTGGGTCAAAGAGGAAATCTCAAAAGAAATCAATGACTACCTTGAAACAAATGATAATGACAACACAACATACCAAAATTTATGGGATGCAGCAAGAGCAGTACTGAGAGGGAAGTTTATAGCCATAAATTCATATATCAAAAAAGAAGAAAGAGCAAAAATTGAAGAACTAACTGCACATTTGAAGGAACTAGAAAAACAACAACAAAGTAACCCAACAGGAAGAAGAAGGAAGGAAATAACAAAGATAAGAGCAGAACTAAATGAAATAGAAAATAAGAAAGCACTTGAACAGATAAACAAAACCAAGAGCTGGTTTTTTGAGAAGATTAACAAAATTGACAAACCTTTAGCAACACTAACAAAGAAAAAAAGAGAGAAGATGCAAATACACAAAATAAGAAATGAGAAAGGCGATATCACCACTGACCCCACAGAAATAAAGACTATCATAAGAGGATATTTTGAAAAACTATATTCCAACAAAAATGACAATCTAGAGGAAATGGACAA
The DNA here is from genome assembly GCF_030445035.2 of Dasypus novemcinctus. Classification (NCBI taxonomy): domain Eukaryota; kingdom Metazoa; phylum Chordata; class Mammalia; order Cingulata; family Dasypodidae; genus Dasypus; species Dasypus novemcinctus. The sequence goes on along the minus strand of NW_026688130.1, from coordinate 688,001 downwards.
ATTCCTAGAAACACATAAGCAGCCCATATTGACGAAAGAAGAAATTGATGATCTTAACAAACCAATCACAAGCAGAGAGATAGAATCAGTTATCAAAAATCTCCCAACTAAGAAGAGCCCAGGGCCAGATGGTTTCACAGGTGAATTCTACAAAACATTCCGGAAAGAACTGACACCAATCCTGCTGAAACTATTCCAAAACATCGAAACGGAAAGAACATTACCCAACTCCTTCTATGATGCCAACATTACCCTAGTACCAAAGCCAAACAAAGACATCACAAGAAAGGAAAATTACAGACCAATTTCTCTAATGAACCTAGACGCAAAAATACTCAACAAAATACTTGCTAATCATATTCAACAACACATTAAACGTATTATACACCACGACCAAGTGGGATTCATCCCAGGTATGCAAGGATGGTTCAACATAAGAAAATCAATCAACGTAATACACCATATAAACAGATTGAAGGAAAAAAATCACATGATTATATCTATTGATGCAGAAAAAGCATTTGACAAAATACAGCACCCTTTCTTGTTAAAAACACTCCAAAAGATTGGAATACAAGGGAATTTTTTGAACATGATAAAGAGTATATATGAAAAACCTAAAGCCAATATTGTTTACAATGGAGAAATCCTAGACTCCTTCCCTCTAAACTCAGGAACAAGACAAGGATGCCCACTGTCTCCGCTCCTATTTAACATTGTCTTAGAAGTACTTGCACGAGCACTGAGGCAAGAACCAGAAATAAAAGGCATTCAAATTGGAAAGGAAGAAGTCAAAATTTCATTATTTGCAGATGACATGATCCTATACATAGAAAACCCTGAGAGATCTACAACGAAGATTCTAGAACTCATAAATGAGTTTAGTAAAGTCGCAGGTTATAAGATCAATGCGCAAAAATCAGTAGCATTTCTGTACACCAATAATGAGCAAGATCAGGAGGAAATCAAGAAACAAATACCATTCACAATAGTAAATAAAAAAATCAAATACTTAGGAATAAATTTAACTAAAGAGGTAAAGAACTTATACAACGAGAATTATACAAGATTGTTCAAGGAAATCAAAGAAGACCTAAATAAATGGAAGACTATTCCTTGTTCATGGATAGGAAGACTGAACATTATTAAGATGTCTATCCTACCAAAACTGATCTACACATTCAATGCAATCCCAATAAAAATCAACGCAGCATTCTTTAAGGAACTAGAAAAACTAACTATGAAATTTATTTGGAAAGGAAAGAGACCCCGAATAGCCAAAGACATACTGAAAAAGAAAAACGAAATTGGAGGAATCACACTACCTGACTTCAAAACATACTATAAAGCTACGGTGGTGAAAACAGCATGGTATTGGCATAAAGAGAGACACATAGACCAATGGAATCGAATTGAAACCTCTGATATAGAACCTCACATATACAGCCACATAATATTCGATAAACCCACCAAACCCTCTCAATTGGGAGAGAGTGGCCTATTCAACAAATGGTGTCTGGAGAACTGGATAGCCATATGTAGAAGAATGAAAGAGGATTACCATCTCACACCTTATACAAAGATCAACTCAAGATGGATCAAAGACCTAAATATAAGAGCCAAGACCATAAAAACCTTAGAAAGCAGTGTAGGGAAACATCTACAGGACCTAGTAATAGGAAATGGATTTATGAATATCTCACCAAAAGCACGAGCAGCAAAAGAACTAATAGATAAATGGGACTTCCTCAAAATTAAAGCCTTCTGCACCTCAAAGGAGTTTGTCAAGAAAGTAAAAAGGGAGCCCACACAGTGGGAGAAAATATTTGGCAATCATATATCTGATAAGAAACTTATAACTTGCATATATAAAGAACTCCTATATCTTGAAAATAAAAAGATAAACAACCCATTTAAAAAATGGGAAAAAGACTTAAACAGACACTTCTCCGAAGAAGAAATACAAATGGCAAGAAAGCACATGAAAAAATGTTCCAAATCTCTAGCTATCAGGGAAATGCAAATCAAAACTACAATGAGATACCATCTTACACCCATAAGATTGGCAGCTATGAAAAAAACAGAAGAATACAAGTGCTGGAGAGGATGTGAAGGAAGGGGAACACTCATCCACTGCTGGTGGGAATGCAGAAGGATCCAACCATTCTGGAGGACAGTATGGCGGTTTCTCAAAAAACTAGCCATAGATTTGCCATATGACCCAGCAATACCACTACTGGGTATATACCCAGCAGAACTGAAAACAAGGACACAAACCGATATATGTACACCAATGTTCATAGCAGCATTGTTCACTATTGCCAAAAGTTGGAATCAACCCAAATGCCCATCAACAGATGAGTGGATCAATAAAATGTGGTATATACACACAATGGAATACTACTCGGCTGTAAGAACAAACACACTACAAACACATGTGATAACATGGATGAATCTTGAGAACCTTATGTTGAGTGAAGCAACCCAGACATTGAAGGACAAATACTACATGACCTCAATGATATGAAATAACCAAGCTGCCCTAGATAGCAAGAGACTGAACGATAGGCTTACAGGAAATCGGAGGGTGGAGGAAGGATATGAGCCGATGTCTGCAGGGGTGCAATTTAAGACGAGAGGGTGGTAAGTATGAACACAAAGAAGAGATAAAATGGGGGCAAGGGGTTACCTTTTGTTGGGGCTTTACGGGTTTGAGGGTGGCTGGGGAGGGACGGTTGGGTAACGGTGCCCAAAAGTGGGGGGAGGGAGGGGTAGCATACGAACACAGGAGAGGGACAGGAGGTGGTGGAGAGTAAAATGCCGAGAAAATCATAACAAAATATAATAAAGAGGGTTACCTGTTTAGAATGCTCGGAGGGGAGGGTCTGAAGCAGGACGGGCTCCTGGGGAATGTCTAAATGCTCATTCTGCCAGAGTGGGTGACACCATGGGGTAGAATCCCAAGTAGTGAGAGTGGGGGTGGACCCACATCCTGGGGAGGACTGATGCCACCAAATAGAGGGAACTCTATCCCTCGAGAGAAAGGGTGGCCCCCAGGGCATTGGGGCAGTTGAGCAGGTTAGGCCCTGAACACTATTCCATCTATTTCTGGAAGTGGCTCCTCAGGAAACGGAGGTTGGCTGTCACTGTGGGCACCAAGGTGGAAGGGAAAATGGACGCTAAATGTGTGGAACCAAAGTAAATGGGGGGCAAGAGAGGAGTTTCTTGAGAGTACACAAGGATGGATATAAAACATGTAATATTACACCATAACATATAGGAGATGATAGACTGATAATGTAAACCATAATGTAAAACATAGGATAACTAAAAATGTAAAGAACTGTGTATCCTAAAGTATGCACCATAATGTAAGCACAGATATTACCTTGTTAGAAAGCTAATGTCTCAGACTCTGTACATCACTTTAAGTAAATATGATGTGAATAGGGTGTAAGAGTATCGCTGTGGAAGGGAAAAGGTTTTGTGATGGATGTATGGGAGTGCTGTATATTGTATATATGCATTGCTGTGGTCTAGGACTCCTATGAAGAAATGCTGAATAATTAGGGGGGGGGAAAGGATAGGATGTGGAAATTTTTTCAAGTCAACATTCTTTATCTAAGTTCTTTATTTAACTTTATCCAAGTTCTTTATCTATCCTTTAAACCCATCGCTATATGCCATTCCCTAGTAAGGGACCATGACATTATATTGGGCCTCAAATTTCGGGGAGTTCTGGATCACAGAGTGTTTCAACAATGGCAAAGGAGGAATACTGGTATGGGATACCAATGACAGGTGATATATGGCTGACAGGGAGCTATACAGAACATATGTCCAGGGTGCATGGTAATGATTGGATATACTCATGGTGGCAACAATTGGAAACCACAGCAGGGGGGGTACTGGGTTCCTGGCCAGTGGTGCTCTGTCATGGTCCCTAGGGGAGCAGCGACAGTCTCCCAGGTACAGCGGTGGGGACCGGGAGGGAGTGAGGGTTCAACGGTGAGCCCCTGATGCTAATGACTATGCTTGCGAGCTGATAAACCTAAAATAAGAACAAGACCTAGAGCAACATTGTGCCAGGGAATTTCCTCCTGTCAGCCTTCATGTTACTCAAATGTGGCCAGTCTCGAAGCCAAACTCAGCATGTAAATGCAATGCCTTCCCTCCAGCGTGGGACATGACACCTGGGGATGAGCCTCCCTGGCAACGAGGGACCACTATCAAATACCAACTGATAATGCAACTGGAAAAGGACCTTATACGGAAGGTTCAATGCGGATCAGCAGAATATCCATGTCTACATAAAATACCATGACTTTAAAATGCTGTTTGACCTAAAGTAAGGGGGAAATGGAAAGGAGAAATGAGTTTATATGGCTACGAGTTTCTAAAAAAGAGTCTGGAGGCTGGCAGAAGGATTGCCCTCATGCACAACTGAGCAGAGTCAGAGAGACAGATAAAGCAGATACAACCCCCAGATAATAGTTCCTTTGAAGGCTAAAGAGACCCATGAGAGTTATGGTCATGGCCGATGGGGTTAACTATCAGGGCAGAAGGCCCCTCTTTGGAAATGGTGTGTATGTGTGATGAATCTGGACTCAGATGGGATCTCCCTTCATAAGTCTTTCATGCTAATGTGCCGGAGGTGCAGTTAACGTTGGGGTTTAAGATATATTTAGGGGATTTGAATCTCTGGACCGACAATGTGATAGCCAGGTCCTGAGCCTCAACAGACTCCAGCACCTACAATCTGATTTATTGGACTTACCACACTCAGCTAAGATGGAGTTGAAGAAGGACAATCACCACACCGTGGAGCCTAGAGTGATTACAACTGAAAATGGGAGGACTGCATCCAGCATCCATGTGGAATCTGAGCCTCCTCTTGACATAGAGGTGCAATGGACACAACCAATCCAATGTCCACATAGAAGAGGTGGCATGGAATTGGGAAAAGTGGACATGGTGGACGATGGGTATGGGGAAGGGCAGGAGGAGATGAGAGATGGAGGCGTCTTTGGGACATGGAGCTGCCCTGGATGGTGCCTCAGAGGTAATCACCGGACATTGTAAATCCTCATAGGGCCCACTGGATGGAATGGAGGAGAGTGGGGGCCATGATGTGGACCATTGTCTATAAGGTGCAGAGGTGCCCAAAGATGTACTTACCAAATCCAATGGATGTGTCATGATGACGGAAACGAGTGTTGTTGGGGGGGGAGAGGGGGGGTGGGGGGGGTGGGGATGAATGGGACCTCACATATATATTTTTAATGTAACATTATTACAAAGTCAATAAAAAAATTAATTAAAAAAATATCACATTGGCTAGTTTCATATTCTGCTTATTTTTAACATCTGCTTATATTTACAGAATATTACTTTTCAAAAATTCATTTAATCTTGTATTATTTTAGGTGCTCAAGCTGGGCATTTGTTAGGAATCCATTTGGCTATAAGCAACAGAGTAATGGCCTGCTGGTGCCGTGGACGATGCGATGTATTATGCACATGGGCAGTGCAAGGGTGGGGAGTCCTGGGGTTTATATGGGGATGCAATGAGGGTGTCAGGGACCCAGGCTCAAGCCTTCCTTCCCCGAGATGTTTTCTGTATATTGGTTTCCTGTCTTCCCAGCTCCTGGATAGCTACTGCAGTCCCAAGTCTCACGTGCTGTTGGGGCTTGAAATACGTCCTCCACAAAAGGCGTGTACAGCCCCCGACCCTTGGTCTCGTGGCTGTGGACCCATTTGTAAATAAGACCTTTAAAGATGTTACTAATTAAGGTGGGTCCAAACTAAATGAAGGTGGGCCCTGACCCAGGATGGCTGAAATCCTCCTAAGCAAAGGAAATTGGACATGGAGAGGAAGCCACAGGAGCCGCCAGAAGCTGGAAGTCAGTGGAAGCCAGAGGAGAAAGAAGAGGTAGCTGTGTGCATTGTCATGGGAACCCAACGACTGGCAGCCAGCCAAGGGATTCTGGCCTGGGGGAAACAAACATTTGAGTGTGAGTCAATAAATTCCCATTCCTTACGCCAACCTACTGTATGGTATTTGTTTTTAGTACTAGCAAATAAAACATATAAGAGAAAAAAAAAGGGATTGAAGAAGTCTTCCCATGTGACCACTTAAAACTTCAAGGATGGTTAATAATCAGGTATCCTGTTCACTTTATGCAGTAGCAGGAGGAGAAGGGGCAGGGGTTGGGGATAGATGAGCCCTGGGCAACTGACACAGTGTCTTCCGTATTATTTATTTTTTAATATCGTATAACAGGTGCACTGTTTTAGTTTCCTGACTGCTAATTGAAATACCATGTAATGGTGTAATGGGTCAGCTCAAGCGATGAAAAATACTACCTCACAGTTTTGAGGCAAGGAGAAATCCAAAATGAAGGCATCATCAAGCAATGCTTTCTCCCAGAACACTGGGGCGTTCTGGGCTGGCTGGAAAGTGATCTTGGGTCTTGGTTTTCTGCGACGCGGCAGTGCACATGGTGGCCTCTCCTGGCTTCCCTCTTCTCTTCGAGGTTCCTGGGATGTCCAGCTTCTGCCTGCTTCCCCTTGCTTTCTCTTTCTCAGTGACCTTCCTATAAGGCCTTCTGTGATGGGATTAGGACCCACCATTACTGAGGTGGGCCTCAGCTTAAGGGAAGGGACCCCATCAAGACGTCCCATTTACGTGAGGTTCACACCCACAGGAATGGATTAAGTTCACAGAATGCCTAGCTCCAAACCACCACATGCACCTCGGCACATTTTTTTGTGCACTCATAAGAACTTTTCTGCAGAACAACCTGCTAAGAGTGGATTGAGAAATATATACAACTGCAAACTCAATTCAATCTTCATATATCCTATAACGATATGTATTCACCAACGGTGGTGCATGCTTTTCTATACCTTTTCAATGTCCTGGACATTACCATTGATTTAAATTCTACAGAGCTTGTAGGAAAGGAAAATGGTATATATTTCAGGCTTTTCATGAACTTCAACTATCATGCTATCAAATCTCAGAAATATATTATGTAGAGACATCACAGGCAACTAGGCCATGGACTCTTTTCTGAAATGAGCAATTTTATAGAATTTCACTAATTTTGAAAAGAATATAATTTTCTTGAAATATCTGAACTGCATCAAGATACTGTTAGTATTCCAATGAGATACTTTGAAGTTGTGAAACTCTGCCTTCTGACAGCTGTGTTTATTATGTGAAGAAAAAAAAAGTGATCAAATATGAACATGCAAATTCTCTGTGGACAAAGAGGGGAAGGGGCTAAAAGAGTCAAATTGTTGAAATTTTTATAATGCTTCTTGATTGGTTAAGTCACTTTCTACTGCCAAAGTGACTGCAGCGTATCTTGGCTTTGCTCCAAGGTTAATGAAACCTACCCTGTACCACAGGCTATGGACATATCAGACTTAAATATCCAGTTGGAGGCAGAGAATTTACTCTTTTTGCTGATATCGTCCCATGATTTTTCTAGCCAATTTTTATTTGGCACCATTAATTCTATATTAAATACCATTTACATGCCCATATCTTTTACTTTGCCATGTTTGTATTTTGTGAATTCTTTTGAAATCCTTGGGTCACTTAATTATAAAGAAATGAAATTTTCCTCACCATTGTAAATGTGTTTTAAGAATATGCACAAACCCTTTCTATGGTACATATGACATAATTTCTACCAATTATATGTTATTTTGGGCTTTAATGTATTTAGCATTTCAGATGGCTTTAATTTTCATGAAGGCAAGTCTGATAAACATTGGAATTTTAATGTTAAAATTAACGGCATATTGTTTCTTCAAATCTAAATAATCAAAAAACATATTGGAATTAATTACATGCATAATTACTAAAAACACCTCAAGTCAGTTTCAGTAGTACAGGAGCCTTGTTTTCCAAAGGTGCACACTAAAATTCAGAAGCAAGACTGAGCATTGAGTGCTGGCCACCACTTGCTACACTGTGTTGGCCATCCCATGTGTCCAAGAGAATGAAGATGTGTCTGTGAGTATCAGAGTTGGTGGCATTAGGTAATGCATCTGTAAGACCACTTACAGGGGGAGAGTTTAGATGAGTCAAGAAGGTAGCTCTCTAGACTAGAACCTCTGATATTCTCAGGTGTCCTAAAGTGTATACATTTATTTGGATAGTGCTCCAGAAGCAGGTATCTCCTAATGTTAGTCCCATGGGTATGTGAAATATACCTTCCATACACACTAGGTTTGGGGGTGATACTAGCTCCCTTTTAGCCAAGGGCAGGCTTTGAAGGCTTCTCTCCTGGCACAGGTGTGTGAAAATGCTCACCTGATCACATCCTAGCAGGGCCGCTTTGCCAGGAGGCTACCTGCTCAGTGGTGGGCATCAGGAAGAAACCTTTACCAAAAGTTGAGTGAATAATTTCCTTTTTCAATCTGGTCTGGGCAGAGAGATTCATACCTGCTGCTTCACATGTTGGCTATGTCTACAGCTGCCCTGCTAGTATGCAAGTTCCAAAGTATTGCATGTCTTTATCACCTGGGCAAGCTGTCAGTTTCCTTCCTTGACCGCCCTATAACTGATTTTTCTTTTTAGAATTAAAATTTAACACTGATTTATTCCACATGAATTGCTGAGCCAAGAAGAGTAATGAATTGGGTCATATTCCATTAGATGAGAATCTAGCTGTTAATTATATCCTGGAAGTAATTCAGGAGCCAAGGGTAAGCACAAATGGATGTGCTTCACGAATATGCGTTGGCCATTTTATGCTTTTGTTTTGTTTATTTTTTTGTATTTAATGGAAACAAGGGGAAAGAATTTAAATTGCCCCTCTACTGAGTTTTCCAGGAACCAAGGGGCCTGGGCTGTAATATAAGATTTTGTTTTCAGAAGGATGCCAGGCGATTTAAGGGATTTTTAATGAAGGGGAAATAGTAGTGACTTGTGCTTAATTTACCACACTAATAATCTTTATTCCCTTTAGAAAACATGCTGACCTATGTCCAGCAATGAGTGCCCTTGGCTAATAGGATATCCTTTGAATTTCTCACGTTTGTCCAGTAACTGGACAGTTTGCTTAACAAAAATCATCTGAATTTGTTCCTAAAATTGCTATGACATTTTTACTTTTTATGGTAATTATATAATTTAAGCGTCTAAATGACAATGTGCAAATAGTTATGTTTTCATCAAAACTAATTTGAATATTTTAGAAAGACTTGATAAATGTGACTCACCAAAAAAAAAAAAAAAATGTCTAGTTGTGGGCAAACAATATATAACAAATTAGTTAAATAATGTAGAAATTGACTCATGTTCTTCACTCAACTTATGTCAAAAGTGTTATTAGGTTCTGGACAGGCTTTTAAACATATTTATTAAGAAAATATTGAAAATTTATCAAAGTAGAGAAAGTAATATAATGAATTATTATTTGCCCAGTTTCAACAATTACCATATCACGACCAATCTTTTTTCAACTCAATTTCTATGAACTTTTCTACTTCCTTTTGATTAGTTTGAAATAAACCTCAAATTGTTTTTTAAATAATATTTTATTGAAGTATATCATTCATACATGAACACAATAACTATATACTAAAATTTGTGAATTTACAAAACAAACACATATTGTTCCCATACATCTCCCACACCAAAACCTTACATTGTTGTGAAACATTTGTAAGCAACTGTAAAAGTCAATCATCAAAATAGTACTACTAACTATAGCCCATATCTTACATTTTCTGTATTTTCCCCCAACCCTTCTTAATATTAACAGACGATATTAGTATAATATATTTGTTATCATTCAGGAGAAAAGATTCTCTTATGTTTTTTTTCTGCTAACCACAGTCCATCTTCCATCACTGGATTCACTGTGTTATGCAATCACATGTTTTGTACGATCCGTTTTAAAAACAGACCCAGTGGCTCTCATTTTCATCACAGAGTTGTGCCTTACTCAATAATAGAACGTTTTCATTACTCTAAAAGGAAAACTCCCGTACCTCCTTTTACTCCTTTATTGTTGTTCATTCCTTAGAGTTTAAACAATATCTTCTTACCATTGCTGCAAAATATTACAATATTACTATTAACTATTATCTGTAAGTTACACCAGTTGAAATTTTCCCTTGTATGAACACGTTCTTAGCATTTTGTAAAAGAAGAGCCCTCATATATATACCCTTAATCACAATTATCATCCAACACCAAAATCACTGCATTATACATTCCCTAGATTATTCTCTGGTTTCCTTTCAATTGACATTTCTGTCCACAGACTACCCCTTTCAAGCACAATCACATTTATAAATGAGCAGTGTTAGTTATTCTCATTATAATGTCTTACTGTCACCTCTATTTCCACACTTTTACATTTAGCCTTATTCATCATGCTACCTACACTAAGCATCAGCTCCTATTTTCAACCCACCTTCTATCTCCTAGTAACCTATCCTCTAGAGTTTACCTATGTGAGTTTATTCATTGTATTTAGTTCATAAGAGCGAGACCATACCATATTGTCTTTTTGTTTTCAGGCTTGTTTCACTCAATATAATATCATCTAAGTTCATCCATGTTGTCATCTGCATCCCGATTTCATTTCTTCTTACAAATGAGTAATATTCCATTACATGTATATACCACATTTTGTTTACCGACTGGTTGATTGATGGACACTTTGGCTGGTTCCATATATTAGCAATTGTGAATAATGCTGCTATGAACATCAGTGTTCAAATGTCAGTTCATGTCCTTGCTTTCAGTTCTCCCGAGTATGTTCCTAGTAATGGGATTTTGGAACACAGAGCAGTTCCATGTTCAGCTTCTTGAGGTGCTGCCAAACTGTCCTCCACAGAGGCTGCACAATCTGCCTTCCCACCAAAAGTGAAGGAATACTCCTGTTTTCTCCACATCCTCTCCAGCACGTGTAGTTTCTGTTTCTTCAATAATGGCCACTCTACAAGGTTTGAAATGCTATCTTATTATAGTTTTGATCTGCCTTTCCCTAATAGCTGGTGATGTTTAGCATTTTTTCATGGTTTTTTTTTTTTTTTTTTGCCATTTGTATTTCTTCTTTGGAGAAATATCTATTCAAATCTATTGCCCATTTTTAATTTGGGTTGCTTGTCTTCTTTTTTAAACATTTTTATGGTCTTTTTTTTTTTTAAAGATACACAGAACAAAATGTTATGTTAAAAAATATAAGAGCTACCTTTGTACCCTACTCCCCACCCCAACACCCCCACTCTCCCACATCAACAACCTCTTTCATCAGTGTGGCACATTCATTGCATTTGGTGAATACATTTTGGAGCACTGCTACAGTGCATGGATTATAGTTTACATTGTACTTTACACGCTCCCCCAGTACATTCAGTGAGCTATGGCGGAATATATAACGTTCTGCCTCAGTCCCTGCAATATCACTCAGGACAACTCCACGTCCCCAAAACGCCCCCACACAGACACTAGAAGGCTTGCTTTCTCCCTGGTTGGGAGCATTTTGGTTGCCTGGCATACCTGGGTTCCTTGACGATCCCAACATGTGGTCATATCCTTTCCTTTCTCTTCTGGGTTCCCACTGACCTTGGTTTCCAGCTCCTCCATGACTATCTCTTTATATGGCCAACAGTAAGAGGATCAAAACCTATCCTGATCCAGTTGGCTACACCTTAATAACGTGCATGTCTCCTCTCTTGGGCAGAGGAATCTCTAGTTACATGTGGGGCCAATAATGTGTAGTGAAGAGTGGACCCAATTGGCTTGCTCACAATGATCAAACTGTGCTGATCCTACTTTAATCCAACACACTGCTCGGCTATTAACGTGAAATGACCTATTTGCTTCTGAAACATGGATGAGATGCCTTGCTGGGCATATTCTAGGAGAGCCAGAGAAACTGGCCTCTTATCCACATGGAATATTCCCTTGTAAATGGTGCAGCAAGGATCAAATAGAAGAGAAATACCCAATGGTGCTATGCTGATAACTTGTTGTTCCTAGCCCACAACTAAGGAGACGTAAGTATCCCAGTATGGACGAAGGTGAACTTGAGGTGAATCAAATAATTGCTCCTAGTACACCAGTGCATGTGCTCATTATAGGCATGCCCGATTTGAATCTCACAGAAGTCCAAATTCAAATCCAGGAGGATGTTGATAAGTGCATCCAGAAAGGCCACGACCCAAGAACCCCACACCAACTTCAAACATGACAGTTTACTCATCACCTGTGCATAGAATAGTGGGTGTGGCAGTTGGCAGCATAGCAGTCATAGGTCATCACGGAGAACAGGCAGGCCTCAATGCCTGTAGCAGCAAACACAAAGAAGACCTGAGCCAGGCAGCCTTCTATTGAGATGGTTTTCCTCTGAGACAGGGGGTTCTCTAGCATCTTGGACACAGTTACCGAAGAGTAGATGTTTTGAAAGGAGAGGTGGCTCAGGAAGAAGTCCATGGGTGTGCGGAGGTGACAATGTATATGGATCATAAGTTCCCCGTCAGAATCAGGAGATAAATCATGAGAAATAGTACAAAGAGCACACCACAAAGCTTAGAGCAAAAAATAAAGCTTCTCGTTAGGATTTCAATGCATTAGTCTGCCATAACCACTCTCCTAGGCACATCACCCACCATTCTCCAGATGTCCCCTTTGTGAATCCAAAGAGTTCTGTGTGCTCCTTACCACCCCAGGACCCTTCTTGTTTCCCTTACTTTTGTATGCAGATGTTTTTCATTCCTCTTTCTTGATTTGTGTCTTACTTACTTTGAAATTCTGCCTTATTTACTACTTTTTCCTCTTTTATCACTCCACTCCCTTCTTCATTCTCATATAAATCTCTTGCAAAATCAGTATTAATCTCATTTTTTCAAATGATGAAAATAAAACTAAATAAGCAAATTCATTACTGTAATTTACTTCATCTTGTTAAAGACTTTAAACCATACTGGCTTCCCTTTGCTGTGTAACAGTTAATCAATGTATTGTAAATTATTGACATCACTTGCCTTTCTATCTTGCTCAGGCAATATAGCAATATGTGTGTGTGGTGCCTTTCCTGTCTCTACAGTGATAGCACATTTTCATGGAGGGCAGAAATTTCGCTACTACTTTCTGTCCCCACAACACACACACACACACACATCACACACAAACAGTGAGCAGTGCATAATGGAGCCTCAATCAATAATTTTTAAATGAATTCATGAATTGAACAGAATATTTAGTAAAAACTCTTGGGGTTATCTCCAGTTGCAGAAGGGCAACTTCATACTGTAGTTAAGGGAAATGCATTATGGAGGCCAGGAATTGGGATAGAAAAGGAGGTGGAATGCTTATCATTTTTTTATTTTTGGTGGTATTTGTAAAAGCCTGACAACAGTTTTGCTTTTGCTGAAATTACTGACACCTACACATCCCTGCTTTGGAGGGAACACCCCCCAATTTGTGTAAATGTACAAATTCCATCCATCCATTCACCCATGAAGTCATTCAAGACACATTGTTGAGTCTCTGCTTTTTGGCAGTTTTTGTACAAAGAACTGAAGACAGTCCTACACTATATTTTTATGACATGTTCTGGTGCAACTATCTGAGCAACCATTCTTCATGAGTTATGCGTTATCAAGCTATTTTGTAAAAACAGTCTTATATATGCAATATTTTCCATATTTGTATTTCATATGAGGTTTTACTATGTTATATGTTCCCACATTAAATTTTTAAACTTCCCTTCTAGTAATATACATGGCCTTAGAATTTTCTTGTCAACAACTGTAATACCCATATAATAGCTTTGCTAGTTACAAACATTATGATGTACTTTTATCATTTCTATTCATTTCCAAAGATTTATAAACATCCTTTATAGCAATTCTGCACAGATTAACCCTCAGCTTTCCATTCTTTACTCTCATTCTATTTTCTGGTGACCTATATTCTAATTATCAACTCCATGAGTTTACACAATATATTTAGTTCATGATAGTGCAATCATACAGGAATTATCTTTTTGTGTTTAGCTTGCTTCACTTAAGACAAAGTCCTCTAGGTTCATCGATGTTATCATATGTTTCATGATTTCATTTCTTCTTATAGCTGCATAATATTCCATAGTGTGTACACACTACAATTTGTTTATCCATTCATCAGTTGATGGACATCTAGGCTATTCCTTTTTTGTCATTTTTTAATAATGCCACTATGAACACTGGTGTGCAGACATCTGTTCTTATCACTCTCCCAGTTCTTGTGGGTATAAAACTAGTAATGGTATTGTCAGGTCACATGGCAAGTCTATATTCAACTTTCATAGGAACTGCCAGTACTCCACAGTGGCTGTACTAGTCTACATTACTTCTAGCAATGAATAAGCATTCCTATGTCTTCACATTGACTCCAACATTTACAGTTTTCAGATTTTATAATAGTGACCATTCTAATAGGGGTGAAATGATATCTCATTGTTGTTTTGATTTGCATTTCCCTAATAGCTAGTGATTTTGAACATTTTTAAAATGTGTTTTTCCATCATTTGTATTTCTTCTTGGTCTGTTTTGCTATTTTTAAAGCTGGTTATTGTTTTTTGTTGTTGTTGTTACTGAGTTTTAGTATCTCTTAATATACCATGGATATTAAACTCTTATAGGATATGTGATTTAAAATCTTTTCTTCCATTGAGTTGGCTGCCTTTTCACCCTTTTGACAAAATGCCTTTGAGGTACAGAAATGTTTAATTTTGAAGTGGTCCGATTAATATTCTTTGTCTTTTGTTTCTAGTGCTTTGGGAGTATTTTAAGAAACTACGGCCTACCACAAGGTATTGAAGGAGTTTTATGATTTTTGCTTTTATATTTAGGACCTTGATCCATTTTGAGTTAATTTTTGTATATGGTGTGAGATGAGGGTCCTATTTCTTTCTTTTGGATATGAATATTCATTTCTCCAACCATAGTCTCTTTTGGTTTACTGAAAGGACTTGATAGCCTTGTCAAAAGTCACTTGACTGTAGATGTGAGGGTACACTTCTGGGTTCTCAATTCCATCCCGTCGGTCAACCTATCTGTCTTTATGCCAGTACCACGCTGCATTTACCACTGTAGCTAAAAATAATGCTTTTAAATCAGGAAGTGAGAGTCCTCCAACTTCTTTTTTACTTCTTTTTTTTTTTTTAACAGATTTTGGCTATTTCGGATTCCTTGCCCTTCCAAATTAATTTGATAATTGACTTTTCCATTTCTTAGCAAAAAAGGCTGTTGGGAATTTTATTGTGATAGCATTGAATCTTTAAATCAATTTTGGTAGAATTAACATCTTAATGATATTTAGTCTTCTAGTCGATGAACATGGAATTTCCTTTCATTTATTTAAGTCTTCTTCAGTTTCTTTTAGCAATGCTTTGTCGATTTCTGAATACAGGTCCTTTATTGACTTGGTTAGGCTCATTCTTAAACATTTGATTCTTTTCATTGTTATTTTAAATGGAAGTTTTTTTCTGATTTCCTTCTCAGATTGCACATCAGCAGTGTAATAGAAACCCTCTTGATTTCTGCATATTAGTCTTGTATCCCACCACTTTGCTGAACTCGTGTATTGGTTCCAGGAACTTTGTTGTGGGTTTTTCAGGATTTTCTAGGTATGGGATCACATCATCAGTAAATAATGTTAGTTTTGTTCCTTCCTTTCTTATATGTATGATTTTCATTTCTTTAACCTAATTGCTCTAGGTAGAAGCCCTAGCACAATATTTAATAACAAAGGTAAAAGTGGGTGTCACTGTCTTCTTCCTGACCTCAGTGGGAAAACTCTCAGGTCTTTCATTGTTGAGGACAATGCTAGTTGTAGGATTTTCATGTATGCACTTTACCATATTGAGAAAGCTTCCTTCTATTCCTATCTTTTGGAGTGTTTTTATCAAGAAAGGATGCTGTATTTTGTGAAATGTCTTTTCTGCATCAAATGGATCATGTGATTTTCCTTTTCTAATTTATTAATGTGGTTCATTACAATAATTGATTTTCTTGTGTTAAACTACCCTTGTATAGCTGGGATAAAAGCCACTTGATAGTGGTGCACAAGTCTTTAAGGTGTTTTTGGAATCTTCAAGTATTTTGTTGAGGAGTTTTGCATCTATAATCATTACAGACATAGGTCTATCATTTTCTGTTTTCATACCTGGTTTGGTATTAGGATGATGTTGGCTTCATAGAACGAATTTGCTAGGGTTCTTTCTGTTCAATTATTTGGAAGAGTATGAGCAAGATTGCCTTTGAATGATTGGTAGAATTCACCTGTGAAGTCATCTGGCCTAGGGCTTTTCATCTTTGAGTGGTTTTTGATGACCTTTTCAATCTTCTACTTGTGATTGGTTTGTTGACCTCATTATTTCTTCTAGAGTCAGTGTAGGTAGTTCATTTTTGTATGAATTTGTCCATCTCATCTACATGGTCTAATTTTTGGCTAACAATTGTTCAAAATGACCTCTTTTCATCTCTGTTATTTCTGTGGGGTCAGTGGTAATGTGCCCCATCTCATTTCTGACTTTATTTATTTGCATCTTCTCTCTTTTTATCTTTGTTAGTTTAGATTAGAGTTTGTCGATTTTGTTGATCTTTACAAAGAACCAACTTTTTGTTTTGTTGATTGTCTCTACATTTTTATTTTCTTTTCTATTCCATTTATTCTGCTCTGATCTTTACTTTTTCTTTAGCTTGGTTTGAAATTAGTTTTCTCACTTTAGAAAGCTCTATTTAAAGTGCAGGCCTGTGATCTTTTTATTTCTTATTTTCTTTTTACACTCTTTGTAATTTGTCACAGAATATATTATGTGGCACCCCCAAGCACAATGATTGGTGGTATAAAAACCACTGGTAAACACAAAGGTATAAAATAACCAAACCAATTCAAAGTTACAAACTATTGGTAAACATTTGTGGACATCATAAAATTCATGGAAAGAGAGACATTTCATAAATATGAGACAGAAAGTACAGAGAGTAAGTGGACAACTCTCAGTGGAAAACAGAATTTTCCTGAAAGAATGTTTAGAACAGATAAGCCAGGAAACTATAATAAGTACTCAATTCAATATAAACGCTCTCTTTTTGAATTAAGGGTATGAACCATTATTTTTAAATGAAACGTGCATAATTAATGTCAAAATTCATCTTTATTTATTAAAGGCCTATGATTACTGGAAAATTAGAGAGTTAGCTTCTTAGCAATTTTGCAAACTGCAAGTGTTTTTTATTTGCTCTGCGAGCATCTTATTTCCTAAGATCAAAGGCTACAAAGTTACTGTTCCAGGGACCAGATGAGAAACTGTGGCTAATGTAGTGCAAAGATGAAGCAAGGTAAGTAATGAAAGTGTTGAATGGACTGTACCGGTATTTACTCCTTGTTTACCCTTAGAGGGATGGAAAGAGAAAAAAGATTGAAATAGGACTGTGACTGAATTGGTGATAAAATGGGGCTGATTACTGAAGAATGTTCTTCTACATATTTGAATGAAAATGAGACACAATAATTGTATACTAAATCAAAAAGAAATTGTAAGGTGATTATGTGCCAGGCGCTATTCTAATATGAATAAACTAATATAATCAACATAAACCCCCCCAAGTGTAAAGTTCCATAATGGTTCACATTTTAGAGTTGATTAAACAAAGAGACAAATTTTAAATAAGTTGTGGAAGTCTAAACAGCGGTATAGTTCCTGTCTATTAAGTCCTCTGTAGAAAGTGATAATCACTGCTAGTATGGTAATGCTTAAACAGGACAGTGTATGCAGTAGAGCATAATAATTACAAACTCAGGATTGAGCTGTGTTAGGCTGTGTTTGAATTTATTTGTGTGACCTGGGATATGATACTTCTTTGAAACTTGTTTATTTTAAATGGCAATAATAATGATTCCTAACTTAAAAGATAAGCAGACAATGATATCTCCAAGTCATGCAAGGCACTTAACTAAATAGCAAAACAATTACTCTTTTTCCTACTATAGCAAGATCTTACTTTATGTTCTATTTCTGCTTTTCCATTCATTCAGACCCAGGTAGATTATTAAAATTTTATCCTACTAAATATGCCTCATTTCTTCAAGAACTGACACAGATGATTAGATGAAAATGTTTTCCTTTTCCGTGGTTTAAATTTTTCATGATTTCATTTTTGAATCTAAGGAAACCAATGTTTTTTAAGCTGGTGCTGTTTTCTACTTGAGTTTCTAACATTTCTGACTGTTATGCATATTTTTGTATGCATATATACACATGCATAACTTATATGTATAAAGTAACTTTACATGTGTTCATATGTATCAATGAAGTACTTCTTTTATTGTAAATTCCATCCCTCTTTTTCCAATAGTCTGTGTGAAGAGTGTTGATTGTTCAGAATACCCAAACTAACCATGCTATATATCTTAAATGTTACATGTTTGAACAGTGCTCAGAATTTCCCTCAAATTTTGTTCCCTTCCCAGTATTCCCTCTTTCAGGCAGCCAGATGCTCCCTTTGCTTAGGTGGGAAAACTTGGTTTTCTTGAGATTTTCTCTCCTCACAAAAGTCATAAGAAAGTTCTGTCAACTTTGGTTCACTGAAATATTTTTGATCTTCCCTCTCATCTCTCCACACAAACAACATAGAATCTTCCTTCTGTATTTATGGTTTAGCCTCCTCTGCAGCCTCATTGTTTTTTCTTTTGCCACCCTCTAATTCCTTCGGTGGACACTAGAATTGTCTATTCTAAACTAAGCAAAAGTCACATAACATAAAACCAACCTTTTTAACGTGTACAACTCAGTGGTATTTAGTACATTCACAGGGTTTGCAACCACCATTTCTCATTACCCCCAAAACATTCATCACTGTAAAAGAATCTAAAGATATCTCCTTCTTAATGTCCCTGTTGCAATGACAAGTACCACACAATGGGTTGCTTAACAATAGGAATTGTTTCATGGTTTCAGAAGCTAGACTTGTTTCAACCCGAGGCTGGTAGCACTGTGGTAGTGTTGTGGCTGTCACATGGCTATGCCCTCTCCTTTTTCCTTCAGTTCCACTGACTTGTAACTTCTGCTACTCCACATGGCTTTCTCTTCCTAAAGCCTCTGGCAGTAGGATTAAGACCCAAGCTCATTCAGTTGGGTCACTCTTTAACCAAAACCAACATATTCAAAAGGCCCTAGTTACAATTTGCTCTAACCCCAGAGGAATGGATTAGGAGTTAAGAAGATATATTTTTTTCTGGGGTACATGAATCATCCTACCACACCTCTCTTCCCTCCAGCTTCTGACAATCACTAATCTGCTTTCCAGCTCTATGAGTTGGTCAAATCTGGATATTTCCTAGAAAAGTAATCCTATAATTTGTGACCTTCTGTATGTGACTTCTTTAATTTAGGGTAAACTTTTAGGTGTTCATCACTGTTGTAGCATGTATCAGTACTTCATTTCTTTATATAGCTGAATTATATCTATATAATCAAATATTATTCAGGTAAAATTGTAGGGATAGAAATCTGATTCATGGTAGTCAGGCGCTGAGATGTAGGAGAAAGGTTGACTGCAAAGAGGACAGGGAGAAATCGTTGGTGATTAATTTGATTGTGGTCATGGTTACGAGAATCAATGCACCTTTCAAAATACAAATAAATGTAGATAAAAATTGTGAATTGTGAATTTTACACATACAAATAAACAAGGAAAAAGTACTGTATGAGACCATTTATGCAAAGTTAGGCGTAGTCACAGCAGCACTGTCTACATTCTTGTAAGTACATAATAATAAATGGACGAGAGCAACAGAAGCAGAGTACAGGAAGATCGTTACCTCTGCAGGGGGAGAAGTATACAAAGCGAGCTTCAACTCTATCCAAAAATTTCATTTCTGAAATAAAAAATGTGATTTGAGGTAAACAGAACAAAAAACAGGGAAGAGAAAACCTCCTTGAGCAAAGATGAAAAGCTTTAGGAGAAAATTAACTTGCCAGAGGTGCTGACCTTTATTCCTGCCCACATCAGCAATCAAGCCAACCTCTTGATATACACAAAGGTGAATAGTACCATGTGAATGAGTGTGTGTGGTTAGGTGAGACCAGAAACCATTCCCCTTAGTCAATCATGTCAGTTGTAATTTGTTTCAACTCTGCCCTCTCAAGGCTAAATACATCTCAAATACTAAAATACCGCTAAAAAAATACTAAATACGTCTCAAATACTAAAGGGTTTTTGCCCTCTAGCAGATGAATATCTTGTAAGAATAAAAGCAAAGGAATAATTTTCACAGTAGTGCATAGATTTGATTATAAGTTTGAAACTTTGGCATCATTGATAAAAATGATACAATACAATAAAGTGTTTATAACCATTATTGACATCGTGGCAGAGAGTACAGTGTTTCTCCTAAGATCTCCATAGAATCTGTGAATATACTACCTTAAATGGCTAAAGGTTCTTTGCAGATATGATTATATTAAGGAATTTAAGATGAGGAGACTATCCTGGATTATTCATGTACATCCAGTGTAATCACAAGGATCCTTATAAGAGTGAGGCAAGAAGGTCAACATCAGAAAAGGAGATGAGGAGATGGAAGCAGAGGTTGGAGTGATGCTCTTTGAATACGAAGGATGGCACCATCGGAGCAGGAACACAAGAGTGTCTAGAAGCAGGAAAGGCAGGAACCAACCCTGCTGTCACCTTTCCTTTAGTCCATGCATCTAATTTTAGACTTCTGATCTCCAGAATTACAAGATAACAAATTTGTGTTGCTTTAAGTCAATAAGGTTATGGTAACTTGTTTCACCAGGAGTAGGAAACTGACATAGACATAGAGGCTAATGTTTTTTTAAAATATTAAACATAAAATCTAATGTATGACAAACCATTAAGACCAAAGTATGTTAAATCATGTGCATAAAATTTTCAGGTAGGGAGAACTATATTGATAAAAATAATTGTCAAACTCGTCATGGCTTAATTTTTATATCAATTCTATGATTTTTAAAAAATCTTGTAGAAGCTTTTATTTCATTGATGAAAAGGATGCAGTAAATAAAATCTATACTGAATTATATTAGGCATACACTCAACCTGAAACCGCTGTTAGTTTTTACTGGCATAAATCTTTAAAACTAATTTAGGCATATATCTGAATTGTGTACCCTGAAATACAGACTAAATTAACTTCTTCCTCGTGGTAGTATAGTAAAGAACATTATGCTCACTAGCTAAATTCCTTTATAACTAATGGCCTCGATACTCTAAGCTATCTATATTGTGTCCAGGGACCATCCTTTAAACAGGTTTTTAAGTAAATCATAGTTTGTGGAAGGGAGATAATCTAGAAAGCTAGGGTGCACAGTTTGAACACTCCATAATTTTTTCCCCAGAACTGATATTCAAGCACTACTGGGTAAGAAGGCCTGTAGTTACAGCAGCCACCACTGCTCTTTCTGAAATGCAAAAATGTGTATTAATCTCCCCAGAAATGTGAAATGAATCAGCACAAATGACAAATGTTACCCCTGAGGTCCCATGTTAAGTTATAGGAAGCAGCTGATGGAACTCTGAGAAAAGAAGTCCCACAGACAGTAATATGCATCTAGTAGAGTTTTGCATTCATCTCTGTTATTTTCACAAGATTAGCATTAAAAAAAGCAACCAAGCACATATATGAGCCTCAAGTCCCACATGAAAGTAACTGGTCTCTGTTCATGCTCAGATGACACGGTGTCCCAAGAGTGATAAAAGGTAAGAGCCAATCCCGCTGTAGCCTTTTCTTCCACCATCCCATCAACAGCTCCTCATTTCTTGAAGTACCTCCTTTTCCAAAGAGGTAATGCCAAGATCAGTCGGAAAGGCTTTCTGAGAAGACTGGCTTGGATTTCTGGTCTGTTCCAGTCGATTCAAGATGAATTGGATTGTATCAATGAAGCGCTCAAGGCAGTTCACAAAACAGGCCTCAGCCCAATTGTCCCACTTTGGCCCAGTCTTGTCCATGCGCTTCTCCAACGAAGATCGGCCTCTGATGCTCCAGCTGCTGAGAGCGCCGCCTCTGCGTCTCCACCTCCAGGAAACGCTGCAGCTGCAGGTTCGCGGCGCCCAAACCCGCGGTGGAGGAAGACGAGGAGGAATCCCTCCCAGCACTGTCTCGGGTGCTGAAGCCAACCCTATCAAATAATACTCGACCTTCTGGTGTCTCCTCCACGAAACCTGAAACCCTTCCTGCTAACTGAGGGACCGCCCTGAGGACGCACTGCGGCTGCGCGAGGCCCTGCCCCGGAGCCCGCCCGCCAGCTTCCTGCCCCAGGCCGCTCTTCCTGTCCTGGGCCTGGCGCCCGAGCTCCGCCGCTGTCCCACCCTGGCGTCAACCTGAATCCTCAGCTTCCACAGCGCGCAGCCCAGTGCCGTTCTCCATAATTCAAAAAAAGTCTGTGCGGTCCCCAGGCCGGCAGCACCGGTGCCCCAGGGAGCTTGTTAGGAATGCAGAGTCTCAGGCCCCACCAGACCTGCTGGACCCGTAGCTCATAGCGAGAAGGCCCCGGAGAGGTGTGGGTCTGTGCCTTTTCACAGCTCGACCTGATGAAGGACAGGAATGGGGCTCCAGAAGTCTCAAGGACAGCTGGGCAGGGAGTGAGGAGGTGGACTTCAAATCCCTCCTTCCTAGGGGCTTACACTCAGAGTTCTGCTCCTGGAAGGCAGGTGGCGGGAACTCTGTCCTCCAGACTAAAGCACATGGACCGCGCCCTCAGCTCAGATTATGGGTCCCTGCCCAGATGTGAATCTTTGAGGTCGAGAGACTTTATGTGGGTTTATTTTTTAATTTCTTCTATCTAGATTTTCCAGATCATTCCATAAAATTCACTGAACTTTGAATTACTTGGGAATACTTTAGGCTGCAAGCAACAAAAACCCCTAACTAACAGTGGCTTCACAAAACAGAAGTTATTTTTCTGTCCCAGGAGGAGTGAGGAGGTGAGGCCGGGCTTTGGTTTGGTGAGGTGAGCAGGGATGGGATCCCCCTGCCTTCTGCCTCAGGCAGCTGGGCTCCTTGTCCTCAGGGTCTCAAGATGGCGGCTGCAGCATCCTGTTGATGTTTCCAGGACAGGAAGGAAGGGCATGGAGAAATCTGACGAGTGTGGCCTTTTTCTCAGGAAAGAAAAAAGGAAAAAACTTTCAGAAACTCCCCATGGGTCTCCAGCTGAAGTCTCATTTGCCAGACCAGTGCCAGCCAGCCCTGGATGGAGCAGAGACTGGAAAGAAGGCACCTGGCAAAGGGGGCAGAGGTGGTGGTGGTGGGCTCAGGCCAAACCTGGCTCATGCCAGGAAGCAGATGTAATGAGTAGGGAGGTGGCTGGACCTTTACCGCACTGGTTTTGGCGGCTAGTCTCTGATCCCCACTAGGTCCCTCCAACCGTGCACTTGTGTGACACGCCTCACTCACCTCACCCTAATCCAGGCCCTGTCAGACCCTGTTTTGATTTTAAATTTTGATATTTTGTCACCTGTGGATTTTGGGCATGAAATTTGACTTTTAAAAAATACTGCATGGGGAAGCCACTATAGCTCCAGTATTTGGGCACCTGCCTACCACATGGGAGGTCCTGGTTTCAACTCCTGGTGCCTCCTAGAGAAGATGAGCAAGACAGCGAGCTGGCCCAAAGGGCTGGCATGGCAAGCTGATGCAACAAGATGATGCAACGAGGAGACACAGAGGAAATACAATGAGAGCCATAACAAAGCAGGGAGCAGAGGTGACTCAAGCAATCGAGTGCCTCTCTCCAACATGAGTGGTCCAGGGTTTGGTTGCCAGTGCTTACTAAAGAGAAGACAAGCAGATACAGAAATCACACAATGAATGGACACAGAGAGCAGACAGTGAGCGCAAATGAGGGAGATGGCTAAATAAATAAAATAAATCTTTAAAAATAAAAACAAGTTGTAATAATACAAGGAGTGTATGGTTAAATAAACTTTTCATATATTGTTGGTTGTATTGTTAGTAATCCTTTTTTCTTTTAATTTTGAGAGGTTCTAAAGAAGCTAGCAGTCAAAGAGAGACAGAGTGAAAACAAAAAAGTCACAATGCTATATTTTGTTTATAATCTTTACCTATTAAAAAATAAATTCAGTTTAATGGCCTTCAAATTATGTAATATAAAATCAATGTAGTTTTAAAATATTCCTGAAAGATTCTTTTTAAAAGGCTAGAGTTTAAAATTGCAAATAATACTGTCATTATTTTGTTAAGTACAATTTTTATGTGTAAGTATAAATGTATGGGTACATCAAAGTACATGAAATTTGCTGAATAAAAACAAATTTAGCTTCCTAGAGGAGAATCCTGTGGTATCTTAGAAAAGGATTTTGAGTATGCAGACTATTTTCAGGATGAGGAAGTAAAACATTCTTCTTTTAATTGAAAGCATTCTGCTCGGGTAGAACGTAATGCCCAAGTGTGCACTATTCTCAAAATTTTCTTAACATATAGATTGTCATTGTGCTTTAGTGTACTGCAAGGCAAGTAAGAAGTGTGAACATCTATCAGTTCCTTATTGGTCTGAGATTAGCTTCTACCTTGGCTGTTTTATATATTGTTGTTTTAGACAATAACACAGCTGAGGTTTGAGCATATTTTCTTTTTCATCACCTGACCATTTAATGTGTAAATATATGTCTTTCCTTAAGATCCGGCCCCAATTCAGAACCCTCAGAGAATGAAAAGGTGTGTTATCTTTTCCTGATCTTGTGTGTTAATCTCATTCCCTAGGTGTTTCCTTAAAAGACTTTAGATTTACACCCCCATCTTGCTTGACTAAATTATAATCCAGGACATGCAGATAAAATACAGAATTAATATTTTTGTATTCTCCAAACACAAATTTCCTCAAAGGTACAGAAATAGCTTCCCTGTTTTTAGACTCAGTATGAAAAAATTTTCCAGATTGAAATTCATTCCCTAACCTTTGGGAGACTTGGGTAAATTTTAAAACTGGCTTTATACAAGCAACTGTACTATACAGGCGTACCTCACAAATATTGTGGGTGTGGTTCCAGACTGCCACAGTAAAACAAATATGATAATACAGCAGGTTACACTTTTTTTTTTTTTTTGGTTTCCCAGTGCCTATAAAGCTTAATTTGCACTATACCATAGCTCCATTAAATGTGTAATAACATTATGTCTAAAAAATACAGTGAACATACCTTTAATTAAAAATATTTTATTGCTAAAATGTAGTCGCCATCATCGAAGCCTTCAGCCAGGCTGGTTGAGGGCCTAGCCTCAGTGTTGATGACTGCTGACTGACAAGGGTTATGATTGCTGAAGGTTGGGGTGTCTGTGGCAAATTATTAAAATAAGACAATGAAGTTTGCCACATTGCTGACTCTTCCGTTTCCTAGAGGCCACTATAGGGAAAATAAATGGCTTAACCTCAATATTGTTGTGTCTCAGTGAATAGGGTGGCCTGAGGAGAGGGAGAGCTGGGGGAAATGGCTGGTCGGTGGAGCAATCAGAATTCACACACCGTTTATCAATTAAATTTGTCCATATTATGTGGGTGTGGTTTGTGGTGCCCCAAAACAATTACAAAAGTAGCATCAAAGATCACTGCTCACAGATCACCATAACAGATATAAATACAATGATAATGTTTGAAATATTGTGAGAATTACTAAAGAGTGACAAAGAGACATTAAGTGAGCACATGCTATTGAATAAATGGTGCTGATAGTCTTGCTTGTTTCATTAAATTTGGGAACTTTTTGGATATTATTTCTTCAACTATATTTTTTCATATTTTTCTGCTTTCCTTTTGGACTCCCTCTATTATATATATATTTAATGGTGCCCCATAATTCTCTTACTATCTGTTCACTTTTTTTCATTCTTTTCTCTTTCTTCTCCTCCAACGAATGAATAACATGTAACCTATCTTCAAGTTCATTGAATCTTTGTTCTGCCTGATATAATCTGCCATTTAAACACTCTAGTGAAATTACCATTTCTGTCTCATGGGTTTTTTTTTTTTTTGCCATTTGTATTTCTTCTTTGGAGAAATATCTATTCAAATCTTTTGCCCATTTTTAATTTGGGTTGCTTGTCTTTTTTTTTTTAAACTTTTTTATTGTCCTTTTTTTTAAAGATACACAGATCAAACAAAATGTTATGTTAAAAAATATAAGAGCTACCTTTGTACCCGACTCCCCACCCCAACACCCCCACTCTCCCACATCAACAACCTCTTTCATCAGTGTGGCACATTCATTGCATTTGGTGAATACATTTTGAAGCACTGCTACAGTACATGGATTATAGTTTACATTGTACTTTACACTCTCCCCCAGTCCATTCAGTGAGTTATGGCAGAATATATAATGTCCTGCATCAGTCCCTGCAATATCATTCAGGACAACTCCACGTCCCCAAAACGCCCCCATACAGATGCTACAAGGCTTGCTTTCTCCCTGGTTGGGAGCATTTTGGTTGCCCGGCATACCTGGGTTCCTTGACTATCCCAACATGTGGTGATATCCTTTCCTTTCTCTTCTGGGTTCCCACTGACCTTTGTTTCCAGCTCCTCCATGACTATCTCTTTATATGGCCAACAGTAAGAGGGTCAAAACCTATCCTGATCCAGTTGGCTACACCTTAACTAAAAATAATGTGCAAGTCTCCTCTCTTGGGCAGAGGAATCTCTAAAGTTACATGTGGGGCCAATAATGTGTAGTGAAGAGTGGACCAACTGGCTTGCTCACAATGATCAAACTGTGTTGATCCTACTTTAATCCAATACACTGCTTGGCTATTAACGTGAAATGACCTATTTGCTTCTGAAACATGGATGAGATGCCTTGCTGGGCATATTCTAGGAGAGCCAGAGAAACTGGCCTCTTATCCATATGGAATATTCCCTTGTAAATGGTGCAGCAAGGATCAAATAGAAGAGAAATACCCAATAGTGCTACACTGATAACTCATTGTTCCTACCCCACACCTAAGGAGACGTAAGTAGCCCAGTATGGATGAAGGTGAACTTGAAGTGAATCAAATAATTGCTCCTAGTACACCAGTGCATGTGCTCATTATAGGCGTGCCCTGGTGCTAAAGACCTTAAATACTGTTTTTTAAAATGGTAATACATAATCACTATATGAGGAGGAGGCCCTAGCGCCTGGTGGTTAAATGAATGAACTCTGGAATCACAGAGGCTGGGGTTCAAATCCTGGGTTGGGCATTAACACTTGCGTGACCCAAGGAAGGTTCCAAGGCTTCAGCATTGTTTTCACCCAATTGATCAAAAGAAGCAAAGAAAACCTAGCTAGGCCAGGAAGGGATGTTGTGGGGTGCAGCATCTGGGCAAGTCAGGCATTGCGAGCCCTCTCCAGAAAAGTCTGACGCGCTACTGGTGACGTTCATTGACGGGATGGCCACAGAGAAGGCGTGCCAAGCTGCAGACCATGCCGGGGTGTTAGAGAGGACCACCGAGGCTGGGTCACTGGGCCTAGCAGTTTGCACTGCAGCACCTGTTCCAACTGCCCTTCCTTCTCCTCTTGCCCATCCCCACCCCTCACATTCCCTCCCTCTGTGACACGTCCAGATTCTACCTCAAGCCAGGAGCTCAACAGTGCCAGTGCGGTCCTTGCCTCGGAGGAGCTGGAAGCTAGTTGACCTCTCTAGTTTCTCACTCCACTCCCTCGATTGGACAGTGCACAGGTAGCTCTTCATGGGCAATTTCCTGAGCCGACTTCAGTCGCAGCCCTGCAGCTGCTGCTCAGGGCCCAGCAGTCACCCGCCTGTTTATCCCCTCCACAGTTCTCCTGGGGCTCGTCCAGATGGCCCCGCTGCCCCAGCACCCCTCCCTGGCCCTGCCCACAGGTTGTCTGGCCCGGATGCCATGAAGTTACGTTCTGGGATTTACATCACCCCTAAGAGGAGATATCCCATCTGGAACCCTCACTGCTCCTCTCTGGGGGTCCTGCCGTCGGCGTTCGGGAGGGAGAGTCTGAAGCCAGTGCTGTCATCGTGGAACTCCAAGATGTTTGGCTACTCTTCTGGGGTGGTGAGGATCCCTCGTACAGGGCGCAAACTGTCCCTTCTGGATTTGGCCCCTGAGCAGGTCATCCCTAGGAGGCTGGAGCCATCCAGACACCTCCCACCCCTTCACCTGAAGGAAAGTGGACCGAGGGCCCCAGAAGAGGGCAGAGAAGAGTGAGCAGAGGAAAAGGAGGAGGAGGATTGCAGAGATACCAGAGGGCAGGATGGGCAGAGGAGGGATCTCCACACCAGAGGAAGCGTCCGGGCCCCATCCAGGCCCCTGGAGCCCGAGGAGGTGGTCACGTCCTTCCAGGGTGGTCCTGGACCTCTGAACAAGCATCTCCATTGTAGGGACAGACAAGGAGAGAGATGGTGTCAGGAGGCCCAGGTGTCTGTGAGCTCCTCTGTCAGCGGCTGGGCCATCCTGGGCTTGGACAGGCCTGCAGGAAGCATCCTGCCTCCTGGAAGGGGCGGTCCAGGGGCAGCAGGGCTCCCTGGTGCATCCTCCTCCTGCTCGCTGCCGTCAGAGAGACCACCACAGGCGGTGCTGGAGGGGAGCCACGGCCGCAGCTCTCCAGGCTCACAGCCAGGGGAGGAGACGCAGGAAGAGCACCGCCCAGCTGAGCCATCAAGGAGCGCTCCTCTCCTCACACCAGCCAGCGTCAGGCCCCGTAAATGGAAAAGACCGAGGCCACTACCATTGCCACTGCTGCTGCCACTGTCGTGGGGTGGAGGTGAGCAGCCCCCACCCCTGAAGTTTCCTCGGAGAGCCGCAGCTGGAGACCCATGCTGGGAAGAGAAGGTTGAGCAAAAACAGGGCCATGGCATCGCCGAGGAAGGTGGAAGAGAGGCTTCTGCAGAGAGCAGTGTCCCTGCACCTGCCAGTTCTCCCTCTCTGCCTTCGGGGGAGACTACAGATGCCTTGTGCCAAGCCCCAGTCACTGGGCCAATCCCGGCTACCACTGCCACAGCGGCCACTGCCTTGGCTGACCTGCCTGCCAGGCCACCAATCCTCTCTGCCCCTGTACCTTCGGCTTCTCATCCGCCCACGGCTGCCACAGCACCTCATCCTCTCGAGGCTGCCACACCTTCACATTCACTCAGGGCTGCAACATCTGTTTCTGACCTCCCCACTCCTGCTAACGCCGTAGCCCTCTCCTTCCAGCACACCACTCCTGCAAAGCCATCACCCGCACCCATGTGCATAGATCCTCCTCCTCTGTTCTCACCAACCCCTCCCACCTTCCCTTCCACCCATATCCCTGTCCTCACCAGCCAGCCCCTAGCGGCTCCCCTGGTCACACCCACCATCCCAGCCAGCACATTTGCACACGGGATTTCCCAGCCTGCTTCGGTCCCCAGTGAAAGTGACATGGACACCACTCCCCCTTCCCACGCTGTTATTTTCTTGCATCCTCCCAGCCCTGTTGTGCCTTCCCTCCGTTTTGAACATGCTCACTGTAATATAAAACAAACACCTCTTGCAAATGCCCCAGATTCCACCAACCTGCCTGTACCAATAAACACTACATCCACCCCAGTTTTCATCCTCCCCTTGGGTCCAGCAGCCACCCCTCAGCCCACATTTGGGGGCCTTGGTGGGCAGCAGCTGGGAGCCACTTTTCCCACTGCTCCTGTCTCTGCTGGCCTGCCCATCTCTCCTGTGGCCGCCGACACCCCAGCAGGCAGCCCCTCTGCATGCTCAGAGCCCAGGCCTACCTCTGATCCTGAGGACATGGACACGCCTCCTCCCCAGGCTGTGGGCTCTCTCCAGGCTGCTCCTGTCTCCGCTGGCCTGCCCATCTCTCCTGTGGCCACTGACACCCCAGCAGGTAGCCCCTCTGCATGCTCAGCAACCAGGCTTACCTCTGATCCTGAGGACATGGACACGCCTCCTCCCCAGGCTGTGGGCTCTCTCCAGGCTGCTCCTGTCTCTGCTGGCCTGCCCATCTCTCCTGTGGCCACTGACACCCCAGCAGGTAGCCCCTCTGCATGCTCAGAGCCCAGGCCTACCTCTGATCCTGAGGACATGGACACCACACCACCTCCCCAGGCTGTGGGCTCTCTCCAGGCTGCTCCTATCTCCGCTGGCCTGCCCATCTCTCCTGTGGCCACCGACACCCCAGCAGGCAACCCCTCTGCATGCTCAGCAACCAGGCTTACCTCTGATCCTGAGGATATGGACACCACGCCTCCTCCCCAGGCTGTGGGCTCTCTCCAGGCTGCTCCTGTCTCCACTGGCCTGCCCATCTCTCGTGTGGCTGCCGACACCCCAGCAGACAGCCTCTCTGCATGCTCAGCAGCCAGGCTTACCTCTGATGCTGAGGATATGGACACCACACCTCCTCCCCAGGCTGTAGGCTCTCTCCAGACTGCTCCTGTCTCCAGGAAGAATGTCTTCCCCTTTTATGCGGCATGTCCTGGTACTGACAACACACCATGCAATGGCAGCATTGCCTCAAACCAAGTCTCCACTGGCTTGCCTGCACCGTTGGTCCATGGCCCACCTCCAACACACAATCTTCCCTTTTACCCAGGAACCATGCCTCAGCCCACATTTGGGGTCCCCAACGGGCAGCAGCCGGGAGCCAACAGCTTTAACCCCTGCTTCCAGTTGGGAAAGTCGCCATCCTCAGCACAAGCTGCAGGCTTCAGTTCTCCCACAGCCCAGCCACCCAGTGGTGGTGTTCCACCACCAGCATTTGTGGGCTTGACATCGCCAGGTTCCAGATTTGGCATCCCAGTCAGCACCCTGATGGGAAGTAGTAGCTGTGCAGTCAGCGCGTCTGCCCCGGGACCCAGTTCCACTTCTGGAGCTCTCACCTTTGGAGCAGGACCAAGTGGAAGCTCCAGCACCACTTCTGCTCCACAGGGCCCGACTGGCCAGAGCATACTTCCTGCAGGAGGAACCAGTGTCATGCCTGTAGTTCAAGACACCTCTGCTTCCACCTCCATACAAGGCACTCGGAGTCCACCTGACAAGAAAACAGGTGGGACAACAGGAGGGGACAACATTATCCAGAGCTGGGGGGCCTTTTAATTCCACCTTCGACCAGGGCACCTGTGGTCCACCTGGCCAGGACACAGGTGTGGTGTAACGGGAAGGGACAGCACCACCCCTGTGCTTGAGGGCCCTTGTGTTCTCTCCTTCCAGCAGGGCACCTGGGGCCCACCTGGCCAAAGTCAGAACATTTCTAGGAGAAAACTTCTCTTCTCCCTTTAAGTCAAAACACCTGAGGCCCCTCCAGCCAGGGTTCCCCTTTGGCTTTAAAGGAGCCAGTGCCACTGGGAAAATACTTGTGTTTGGAGGCACTTTTGCTGCCCCTTGGGTTAAAGCAACTGTGCCTCTGGTATGGGCAAGGTAAGTAGCAGCTTTTCCTTTTGGGCACCCCATCACCTACCCAGGGCTTCATAAGAGGTATTTCTTCCAGTCTCCACCAGTAAAGAGAAAAAGTGGCCTCCAGAAACGGCGTGCAGCCAGTCTCGTCATGAAGGGTCTTTGAACATCTGGAAAAAAGCGTTGGACAGGTCCAGCTCAACCTCTTCACTGTCAGCAAGCTGGAGGCCCAGCGTGTGTGTGTGTGTGAGTGTGTGTGTTGGAGGCTGGCAAGAGATCACTGCATGGGATCGAAGACTTCCACATAGGGAGTAGGAGAGAGACCTACGTGTGTATCAACTGCTTTCCCTGGCTTGGGTGATGACAGGGCAGACCCACACTCTGGGCCTTTTTTCCTGGAAATGGCAGGAAGCCCTCCTGTTACCTACAAATGACTCCTGTCCCCATACCCATTTGCCTAAACGGGCCCTTCTCTATCTTCCCTATATGATGTATGTAGCTTATATATATGCGGATCGTTATAAATAAACTTGTTTGTTTGTCTCTGCTTGTATGTCTTTGCTCTTCGACTCAAGGACGGAGGAAGAACTGTGTTGCAGGAGTGGTGATGTGTTGAGCCAGACTTAACTATTTTGTTTTCTGTGGGCAGTGAGGAGGACATGGAAGTGGCCACACCTTATGACCACATGGCCTGGCTTCTGAAGCCTGTGCCTTGAGCATTAGGGACAGCCACGCAGGAGGACGTGAGGTCCAGAGCAGGGGGAGGCAGGGTGGCCCCCTCTTTCCTCTGTGCTTCTCTCCACCCCTCTGACCTCACCATAGGTTCAGCCATCTCCGGTGCTTGTTCAGAAATCGCACTTCGCAATTTCAGTCTTTAAAATGTTGGAATGTGTTTTTTTTTGTGTGTGTCTTTTTAATTTGAACTTGTGCCCATCATCCTACCATGTTCATCCTTCACCCAAAATGAATGGCCTTAGCATCCATGCACTTGAACCGTAATTCTTGCTAATTCTACTCCAAGAAATATAGCCAAGACAAATGAAATTGTGTCCATGCAATGATTCCCAGGGCAAGTGCCTGGCAGCCAAAACACTCCCATGGGCCGGGGACACAGGGAGTCCCTGGGCACTGGGCTGAGTGCTCCTGCAGCCGCCCCATGCCCACGTCCGACCACACGTCCCTCCTGCCCTGCGGGATCCCAGGTGGCACCCCATAACACACCAGCAGGTCCTCGTGGGTTGTTATTCTTTTTATTACTGGGTTGTTTGATTTCTTTATATAACATGAATATCAAACCCTTATCAGATATATGGTTTCCAAATGTTTTTTTCCCACTGAGTAGGCTAACTTTTTACTTTCTTGGTAGTCTTTGGAAGAACAAAAGTGTTCAATTTTGAGAAGGTCCCATTTATTTGCCTGTCTTTCAGTGTTCAAGCTTTGGGTGTAAGGTTTAATTATTGCTTACCACAAGATCTTGAATATGTTTTTCTACATTTTCTTCTAGTTTTATGGCTGTAGCTTTTATATTTAGGTCCTTGATCCATTTTGAGTTAATTTTTATATAAGGTGTGAGATCGGGGCCCTCTTTCTTTCTTTTGGATATGGCTATCCAGTTCTCGCAGCATCAGTTGTTGAATAGACTGTTCTGCCCAGCTGGCTTGTCAAAAATCACTGGAATGTAGATGTGAGGGTCTATTTCTGAGTTCTTTATTTGGTTCAGTTGGTCAATTTGTTTGTCTTTCCTTAAGCCAGTACCATGCTGTTTTTACCACTGTAACTAAATAATATGTTTTAAAGTCTAGAATGAGAGTCCATCAACTTGATTTTTCTTTTTTAAGATTTTTTTTTGTCTATTTGGTACCCCTTATCCTTTTAAATAAATTTGATCATTGGTTTTTCCACATCTGCAAAAAATTTTTTATTGGGATTACACTGAATTTGTAAATCAATTTGGGTAGAATTGACATCTTAAAGATACTTAGTTTTCTAATTCATGACCAGAGAATGTTCTTGCATTTGTTTAAGCCTTCTTCAGTTTCTTTTAGCAATATTTTGTTGTAGTTTTCTGAATACAGGTCCTTTGTGTCCTAAATATTCAGTTCCTAAGTATATAGTTCTCTTAGTTGCCCTTAAAATTAATTTTTAAAAAATTTCCTCCTCAGATTTCTCAATAGATTTGTACAGAACCACTACTGATTTTTGCTTATTAATCTTCTGTTCTGCTACTTTTCTGAACTCATCTATCAGGTCTAGTAACTCTGTTTAGATTTTTTTTTTTTTTTTTTTTGGATTTTCTAACTATAGGGAACATGCCACCAAATTTGGTATTGGTACGCCTTTCCAAATATACTTCAAAATATAAGACAAATTTTAAACTTAACTAAAATACCAGTATTTCATCTAAATGCTAACAATATTTCCTTAATATCATTGCACCTTTTCAAATTTTCCAATTTGTCTCATATTTCTTTTCACAGTTTGTTTGAACCAAGCATTAATGAAAGTGAGGCTTACATGTTAAAATTGGGTGATATGTGTCTTAATGATTTTTATTTCTTATTTATAAGTTATGACTTTATGGACTAATCATATATAAAATACAAAATTCCTATAAACCACCCTTTTATTAACACCTTGCATAGGTGTGATACATTTATTACAATTAATGAAAGCACATTTTTTATAAATGAACTATTAACTTTAGTCCATAGTTTAACTTGGGATTCTCTGTGTTGTGATGATCATGGATTGTTAAAAAAGAATTTTATTTTAGTACCATATATATAAAATGCATTTCCCCTACAAATTTCTTTGTAATAATAAACTTATTATTTTTATAGAAGCTTTAGATTTACAGAAAAATTACACCAAATGTATGTGGAATTCCCTTATAACCTTCGCATACATACACATATGGTTTCCCCTATTATTAACATATTACATTACTGTGGTATATTTATTACAATTGATGAAGCAATATTGAGGCATTGCTCCTAACCAAAGTCTGTAGTTTCCAATATGGTTTACTTTGTGCTGTACAGTTTTACAGGCTTTGGTGAATGCATAATGTCATGTGTCCATCGGTGCAGTCTTATACACCACAATGCCACTGCCCTGAAAAGGCCCTGTGTTACACCCATTCATCCCTCCCCTACTTCTGGACCCCTGGCATGCACTATCTTTATATCAATGTTTTAACTTCTGTTAACACAAGATAATAACTCCAATAACAATAAATCTAATTTGATCCGTGGTTACCCACTCCCCTTACGTTTGCTCATTCCTCAGTTGTGAGGGATTTGGAACGATGTCCATTCCGATCGCTTCGGGTTGAGAAGGGACTTAGATATTACGGGACAGATGGAAGGAATTCTTCTGTTTGCAGTTATACATCTTGTGCTTTGGGACGGAGCTTGTCCATCATTTTGTTGGTTGTCCAGGGCAAGCGCAAAGAATTGGAGAGTAGGAATTGGCTGCAACTCTGTCGGGACTCAGGGCTTAAATAGCATATGAACAGTCAAAAGATTGAAGTCTCTGAGAGATATATTTAATGGGTGCATTGAAAATTATAAGTTTAAATAAAATGAGTACAAGAGTCCTGAGTAGAGAATTCTTAATATGAAGGAGTAAAGCTGCTATATTGGGGAAATAGATTATCCTATATTCCCAAATAAGGCCTGCTTAGGGAGTGTTGATTTCATGAGGCTGTGTGCTTGGCCTCTGGTGTCCCCTTACCCTTCCATGCATACTTCTTTTTTCTTTTCAAATTATTTATGAATCTGGGTTTCTGGGTCTTGTTGCTTTTTCACAGCCTGAATGTTGCTATATAAAAAATGATTAAAAAAGAAAGAAATTGGGGGAAAAGATGAAATAAGAGCTCCAAGCATGAGTCACAATGCAATCATAATTTCAAGTCCTTAAAGAACACAAATTTTTTACGTGGGGTAATTCCAGATTAAAATCCCCATGAATTGGATCATTCAACTCAACTAAAGTGACCAGTTTCTCGAAATCCCTGGGAGCTCGTGTCAGCTTGCCTCATGACTGTCATCTCCTATAATATTAACTAGCTGGCTTTAAAACAAAAAGAATTTTAAATAATTCAGAATTTTATAACTGTGGAAGAAGCTGGAAATGGAACTTCCAAAAGCTTTAGTTTTCTTAGTCTAAATTCTCATGAAAAGTAAAGTGAAGCAAAGAAAAATATATACATATTTAAGCTTTTGCAAATAATTCATTTTTAAAATTTTATTTCTTAGAAGATACTGGAGATTGAACCCAGCATCTAGTCTATTAAAAGCAGGCACTCGACCACTGAGCTATACCTACTTCCCTGAATAATTTATTTTAATACGTCATTGTATGTCTTATATTTATGTTTAAATTTGTATTCATTTATTTTTAATGGTATTTTTGAAGATACATAGATCGCAAAAAATATTACATTAAAAAATATGAGGTTCCCATATACCCCACCCCCCTCACCCCACTCCTCCCACATCAACAACCTCTTTCTTCACTGAGGCACATTCATTGCATTTGGTGAATACATTTTGGAGCACTGCTATACCACAGCAAATACATTTATTTAAGTATGTTTATTTTTATTTTTTGTCTTTATTCATTTTTTAATATTACATTAAAAAAATATGAGGTCCCCATATACCCCCCACCCTCCTCACCCCACTCCTTCCCCCATAGCGACATTCTCCTCCATCATGAGACATTCACTGCATTTGGTGAATACATCTCTGAGCATTGCTGCACCTCATGGTCAATGGTCCACATCATAGCCCACACTCTCCCACGTTCCATCCAGCGGGCCATGAGAGTACCTACAATGTCTGGTAATTGACCCTGCAGCACCACCCAGGACAACTCCAAGTCCCGAAAATGCCTCCACATCTCATCTCTTCCTCCCATTCCCCACACCCAGCAGCCACCATGGCCACTTTCTCCACACCAATGCCACATTTTTTTAAATATTGGAAATAATTGGAAAAAACAGACTTGTGAAAAGATAAGCAAAATCAATGTATAACTGTTTGGAGAAATCAATTCTGATAAAAGATTTAGTGACATACAGAGTATAAATTTTAAAATCTCTGTAAGATAGGAAATTTCTTTATCATGATTTATAGCCTATTCCAGGAGGAATGAAGGGGAAAATGTCTGAACAACTTTTAAAATATGCCCATGGCCTTTACTAAATAATTCTTTTAAAGAAGACTATTTTAATAAGGTTTATTAACTAATTTCAAAGAGAAAAGAAAAGTTTGTAGCATGAGAAAATAAAACATGGAATTTATAACTTAGTGCTTTCAGGAATTGGAATGGTTCCATATTAAAAAATAAAATTTAGGCTAAGAATATATCAATTCACAGGAATAGATGACTGCAGATGATGACATGATGATGATGATGATAAAGCAAGGCATTTCTCTTGGCCTGCTATGTGTCAGATTCTGTGCTTCTTGGTGTTTTTCATGTTTGACTCCTCTTTCCTAATTGTGGCCTTTTGAAGCAGGTAATTCTGTCTTCCCTCCTTTAGACAAACTGAGTAAGAGTTTGGGTAACTTGTCCAGGGTTGCAAAGCTGAACTCCTATGTTGAGTAAAGTTAAAGACTTATGGGCCAGGATAAGAAGTATATTAAATAATATTCTTTATAAGTACGCTAATAACATTAGAAATAACTATTAGTTTGCATGTTATAACAATGTGGCCAAAATAGTTTTTTAGATTATGGATAGAAATGAAAAACTGGTATACCTGAAAAACTGGTATACCTGATAAAAGGCAAGGCAGTGATAAACAGCATCTCTTTAAAAAGGAGGCAAATTAAGAAAAAAATTTTTGCTTATGTTTGTTCATATGGAATTAATATAAATTAGCAAATCTTTTAAATTGTGTACTCTAAATATTTCTTTTACAAGTATCTCCTGAAACTCTCAATTTTCTTCTTACAACTCAGTTGAGTTTTAAAATGCTGCTTAGTTGCAGAAATATAAAAGTCATCATCTTCATAGATCAGAAGTCCACCAGGAAGAAAATTAAAAGGAAGATAGACTTAAAAATTTTATTTGTAAAGAATATGAAAGTATTCATTTAAAACTTATTTTTATCATTAGACCTTTATTATTAAAGTGCATAATGAAAGCATTTTTAAAAATCATTTTTCTACATGTGGACTCGTCATTTAAACTGGTAAATATTTTTAGCAAATATGCTATTATAGCAGGTACTATTATCAAAATACATTTTATCATTATCAACTTCATAATGATGCATATTTCCTAGATATATTGCACTAATACATTGAAACAATGTAATTAAATAACTGCCTTTTCTACTTCAGAAGTAATGGCAGTTTAGGTTAAAAGGGATTCTTAGAATAAGATAAATGGAATTTGGTTCTGTTACTCAGACTTCTCAAAGGTTCACATCCTAAAATAATTGTTCAGCTCAATTCTGGAATCTGGACTTGGTGTTTCTGAGATAAGAGTAGTTGAGCTAGGGTGTCTCTAGATTCCCACTCCTGTTAATAAAACATAATCATTGGGTGGAGGGTGATTTGAAGATATTAAAACAATCTGGGACTACCAGCAAGATGGTGGCAGACTAAGGAGCTCCCAGAGTCCACTCCTGCTACAGGGCAGTAAACATACACCCAGAGCTCTCTGAAGCCAGCGGAAGCACCTGTCTGTGAGGCCAGAAGAGCTTCCTGCAACATGCTTGAAGGAGTGAAAGGAGGAGATGCCTGTCTGCAGAGAAGATTCATAAGTAGAGGCTCCACGCCCCAGAGGCCGGCGCCCATCCTCCACTGGAAGCACAGGTCATCTTGGGAGCTGTTCTGCAGCTGGAATTGAAAGCTCCACTTCCCAAAAATGGGGAAGGAAGAGGCAACTGGGCACCAACTTCAGGTACTGATGAGTAAATTCATCAGACTAATGAATAATCCTGAAAATAGCCGAAGTTTGAGCCTGTCCAGGTCAGAAAGAGGCCAGAAGCTGCAATTTTAACTCTGCACCTGGCATGAGGGGAAACGGAGCAGACTGAAAATTCCAGTGCTGGTGGGGACCGGCTTCTTTCCATCCAGATCATATTGCAACTCTAGCCTAGGCCCCAGTGCTGCCTCCAGCAGGGAGGAGGCTGCGGGGACCTGAGCTAGCCTCTCTGGGAAATTACCAGTCATGCCACGGAGGCCAGTGATTGTCCTCCTCTGGCAGTGCAAGCTGCCTCAGGAGTTGTTCTGTGGCTGGAATTGGAAGCTCCATTTCCCCAGAACAGGGGAGGAGGAGATGGTTGGCTGCTGATTTCAGCTACTGATTGGTAGACTCAGATGGCTAAGAGAGAACCCTGTGAACAGCTGGGGTGTGAATCTGTTCATATCAGAAAGAGACCAGTGGCCACAATTTTAACTCCACCCCCAGCATGAGGGGAAGCTGGGCTGACTGAAAATCAAAGCGATGGTAGGAACCAGTTTCTTTCACCCAGATCAGCCTGCAGCCCTAGGTTAGGCTTCAGCCCCAACTCTGGCAGGGAGAAAGCTGGTGGGCCCTGCACCAGCCTATCCAGATAACTGTGGGTACCTTTCGCTGGCTCAAACTAAATAATCAGGAGTCTACCAGGGCAACTGTCGTCATCTTGGACCCACACAACATAGATTGCTGCCCAGACCTGCAGCTCCATCCCTGTCTCAGGCAGGGGAGAAAGGGGTGTGAAGCTTCATCAGTCTCTCTGGGCAACTACAGTCTAGGCCTGGACAACTTGGATTATTCCACACAGCTGTGAATCTGTCCTTACCTCTGGGAAAGGAGAAAGTTGGGAGAAGCTTCATCGATACCTGGGACAATGGGGCCAGCTTGAGCCTCCACAGCTTATAGCACCAGTTACATCCTTGTCTCCTATTGCACAACCAGCAAGGGAGAAAGGGCATGAAGTCCTAAACTAAAGAGAAAAACTGTACCCAGAGTAAAAAATCTAGGAGGCCAGATGCCAAGACCCCCCCAAAAAATTACAATCCACAGCAAGAAACAGGAAGCTATGGCCCAGTTAAAGGAACAAGATGAGCCTCCAGATGACATAAAGGAGTTGAGACAACTAATCATAGATGTTCAAACAAATCTCCTTAATATTTTGAATAAGGTGGCTAAAGAGATTAAGAGTATTAAGAAGATATTGGATGAGCACAAAGAAGAATTTAAAACCATACAAAGAAAAATAGCAAATCTTTTGGGAATAAAAGGCACGATAAATGAAATTTAATAAACATTGGAATCATAAAATAGCATACTTGAGGAGGCAGAAGAAAGGGATTGGTGAGCTTGAAGAAATGGCCTCTGCAGTGAACACACAAAAGAACGAATGAAGAATGGAAAAAATTGAACAAGGTGTCAAGGAAATAAATGACAGCAAAAGGCATGCAAACATACATGTCATGGGTGTCCCAGAAGGAGAAGAGGAGTGTAAAGGGGCAGAAGGAATATTTGAAGAAATAATGGCAGAAAATTTCCCAGCCCTATTGAAAGACATAGATATCCATGTCCAAGAGGCACCACCTGCTCCCATCCAAAAAAATCCAAATAGACCAACTCCAAGAAACATACTCATCAAAATGTCAAAGGTGTTGGTGAGCTTGCTGGCAAACAACATGTAGCCAAAGTGGCCGCTAAGCATACACGATGGCTATCACAAATGGCACCTCCCTTCTTCCTAGCCATTTTCCCGCCAGAGAAGCCCGCACGCACGAACTTCAAAAAACCTGCCTCATCCAATCAGTAGCCACTTCAAATTACCACAGTCCCTTTAGCCTATCTATAATTGACACATCACCTCAAGCCCCCACCCCTGACTATATAAGCTGTACCACTTCCCCAATAAACTAGACCTGTGCCACGAGCCTGCGTCTCCGGGGTGGTTACTGTGTGTTTAACCTGGCTGTGTGATACCGGGGTCCCGTCGTCACTCACAACCCATTCGAGAAGTTCACCTCACCGAGGTGAAAGCCATCTAGCTAACGGCCCCAGGGGCATGCCCACAACTGGCGCCCGAACTCAGGGACCCCCCACCTCGTCCGGGCAGCCACCAGCGGGATCCGAAGCGATCCTCTTCGTATTGGTGAGTGAAGCTCAGAATGGGGAACTTAGCCTCTTCTGAGAACGCACTACAAGCACGGGCGTTACATGCCCTATTAGCTAGCCGCCGCCTTAAAAATAGAGGTAAAAAATACCTCTATCAGTATTCGGGCCTTCTTGTCCATTTTAACCCGTGGCTTTCCACTGCTGCAATATGGAATCCTGCCACTTGGGCTAAATTGCTCAGGCGAGTCAAATCCACTAAGGTCCACGAAGGCAAAGCCTTCCCTCTTAGTCTCATACCCACTCTTTTAGCTATTCACGGCTGCCTTACAGGTGCCCCGCTAGACACTGGCTAAAACCGCTGGACCTTAACTCTCTCACTGCCAAGGCTACTACACCTCCCTTGTCAGCTCCACCTACTAACTCTTTCACTGCCACATCTTCTACACCTCCTCTTTCTGCTCCACTTACTGCAATTGTCCTTAATCACCACCCATTCACTCCTCCTCACTTCTTTCCAATAAATTACCACAATGAGATTCTCCTCCCTTTTAGGCTCCTTGGCATCATAAAACCATTGCTCACCTTCCTAAAGCTGTTCAAAACTATAGTCTTAATAGCCCCTGTGCTCACGTGTTATTAAACAGCATTTCTCATGCTCACAATACACCTACTGATTAGAAAAATCTAGCCCTTCCTATTTTAACTCCCGAACATTATATTACCTAGAAAGCTCTCTATTATAATAAAGCCAAATGTGTAAGTACCCGCACATTACTAACGGAATAACAGTCTTTCCCCCAAGCATTTTGAAACGTGAGGAGCAATAAACCCTTCCAAAAGTTCAGGCTAGCTGTCCCCTCCCCCTACCTTGAACAATGTTTAACCGTAACTAAACTTATAACAATGTTTCCAAGTACCAGCTTGCATATTACAGGCAACATGGATTCCAGAAGAAATCTTAAGTGATATTTAAAATGTCATATAATGGAGAGCTTAAAAGCAGGTATACCAAGAAAGTAAAAACTATGAGTTAATTGTGAACTGTATGTTTCTGTTACTGTGTTGTGATTGTTCTGTGTTTGTCTGTTCGTTCAATGTCAGTGTATATTTTGATACCTCCGGATGGTAATATAAATTAATAAAAATTTATAAAAGAGCTCTATTCATACGGCCAAAAATTAAATAAGCACTTATATTAATACTTAAGTTTAAATGTTAATAAAATCTCTACAATGATAAAAATCATAAGTCTTGATTAACAAAATTACTATAAGCCTTTTTATAAAAAGTTGTTCTTGCCTAGATTGAAATAAATAACTTATTTTTCTTCACAGGATAATATGAAGGATGTAAAACTTAAATGAATATTTGGTTAAAAGTTTGTGAAAATGCTAACTGAAATTTAATAAGATTTGCAAAAAGGTGTGTTTTCTCCTAAAGTAGGATGGCTAATTTTCATAAACTCTTGGAACTTAAATGCATGTGGCAAGTTATAGAAAGTTTTGTGGTAACTTTAAGTAAAGAAATGTGTTCTGTAAAGGTAAAATTTGTCTTAAAATCATAATTATAGTCTATATGGTTATAAATAATTATAAGAAGTTTTATAAAGCATTGTTTAAATTCAAGTGTTTAAACAAACCTGAATTAATAATAATAATAATAAAAAGTAATTTTATAACAAAAAAGCTTGGCTGCAGCCAGCCTCCCTTCACAACTTGCTTCTAGAAAACTGTTTCTGATATTGCATGCTACTAAGTATTTAAAGAAAAGTTCATTATTTTAATAAGCTTGTTTAGTGTTCATGGTATTATGTTATAAGAAGTTTGCTTGATAACTTTGTATGTAGGCTACATGGAATGTGTTTTTATTGTTAAGGAAACAGAAGATAATTTTGTCCTAAGATAAAATGATTGATTATTGGAAAGAGTAGAGTGTGGGACAAAATCTGAGTGAATACTGAAAGTGCAGAAGGTTGGTGGAAAAGGAATTTTTATAGTTAAATAAAATTTAATGGGTCTATCTATAAAATTTTAAAGGCTTTAGTATCAAGTACTATGCTAATGCAAAGTTAAAAATTTTGTTCTTTCTCAAGGCCTCTCAAATCAATCCGTTTTAGTAAAAGTTTTTATCATCAACAATCAGTATACAAAGAAAGTTTGTTTTATCAAAATAGCTTCTTGTGCTTCTTGTGCTCATCATTTCCTCGGTGTTCCAAGAAAGGAAAGTTTTATCTCTTTTAAAGGAACATAATGTTCAAAACTGCTTTCTCAAAACCTAATCCTGAACAGTAGCCTTTGATTCCAAACTAATTATAAGAGATTTGTTCTTTTACCTTGAAAGAAAAATTAAAGTAATAATTGAGTTCATTTAATATGTTATAAGTTAAATAAAAGGTGTTTTAAAGTGTTATAAAATTAACAAGACTTTTCTTTCCTTAAACCCTCTATTAATTAAGGTCATATGAATAAAAGGTTCCTATGAATGCTTAAAAGTGTATAAAGTTACCAATATTTCAGCATAATATTAAAGAGAAGTACAATGTGGTTATTTATGGTTTTAATTGTTATAAAAGAGTGTGTGTCACAGAAACAACCTCTTATCATAGATTAAAGTAACAACACTAGTATGCAGCAATCCCAAACACTGCTAGTTTGTTGCAAAAAGTTAAAGTCCAGCAGTATTGCTATCGCTTTGTTTTAAAACTTGCTAAGACTTTCTTTAGTGTCTTCTTAGACAAATCAAGCCAGTTGCATTCCTCTATCTGTAAAAAACCCAACAATAAACTTCTGCAGTGCTTTTCAAGGCTATGTGCATAGCCCAACCATCTTGTACAATATTTACTGATAGTAATAGTAATAAAAAAGCAGCATACATTACTTCTCAAAAAGAACAGGTTTAGCAAACTCCTTATTCATCTGCTCAATGCACAGAGCTGTCAGCCATCATTAAAGTTTTACAAATGTTTTAAGAACCCTTGAACATTGTCTCTGACTCTAAATATGTATGTCTTACTATCAAGCCTATTAAAACAGCTCATATCTTTGCTACTGATGAGTTATCTCAACTTTTCACTGACTTGCGACATCTCATCAGGTTAAAACAGCATCCTATTTACATTACTCACATATGCTCTCATGCCTCTTTGCCTAGTCCTATGACAGCAAATAATGCTCAAGCTGATTTATTAGTAGGGCATTTACAAAGTGCTCGTGATTACCATGCTTTAACTCACATTAATGCTAAAGGCCTATGAAATAAATATCAAAAGTTAACACGACTACAGGCACAAGAAATTATTCGCACTTGTCCTACTTGTGGACCACTAACAGCGGTGCCTTTTCAGGCTGAAACTAATCCCAGAGGCCTAACTCCTAATCATTTATAGCAGATGGATGTTACTCACATACCATCCTTTAGTAAACTACAATATGTTCATGTTTATATTGATGCTTATTCTCATTTTATGTAGACTACTGCTCAAAGTAAGGAACAGTTGCATCATGTTCATTCACATCTATAGTCTGCTTTTGCTGTAATGGGATGCCCTCTAAAAATTAATAATACACCTTCTTACATTAGTAAATCCTTTGAATCTTTTTAAAATATGGTATTCAACATGTTGCTAGTATTCCTTATAATCCTACAGGTCAAGCCATAGTTGAACGCAGCCATCATACCCTAAAAACTATGCTTTCAAAACAAAAAGGGGGAGATAATGGTATTATAACACCAAAAGATTAATTAGCAAAAGCTTTATTTACTTTACATTTTCTTAATGTTTATAATTCATTAACACCTGCAGAATGTCACTCTGGAAAATGTCAAACATCTACAGTAGGCACAGGAAATGAAGATCAACCAATATTCTAGAAAGATATTTTAAGCAATGAATGGGAAAAAAGGCAGGATTAAAGTAAGGGGGTGAGGCCATGCTCTTATCATTTCAGAAAATAGAGAACAAATTTAGTTATTTGCGAAAAGGATTAAACCCCAGAATGAAGAGATGGAGTCTTCTACAACTTCTGTTGATGGTGATCGTAAGTAATAAGGAAGCTGCCAGTAATTACACTTATTCAGCCTATATACCTAACCCCCCATTTACTTAGAATGTTAACCTGGAAAAATCCATTCTTTCATATATATCTGAATAAAACCCATATATTCCCTAAACCAATTGATAATCAATTGCCAATTAAACCCTATAAAGAAAGACAAAGAATCGATAATCTCATATTGCCATTTGATTATCAACCCTTATGCATTAGTAAACATCCTTCCTGTAGGTAGATTAAAAATCAGGCCATAATTATCTTAAAAATAATAATACTCAGTTTATTGT
Organism: Dasypus novemcinctus; assembly: GCF_030445035.2. NCBI lineage: Eukaryota > Metazoa > Chordata > Mammalia > Cingulata > Dasypodidae > Dasypus > Dasypus novemcinctus. Next base: position 643,187 of record NW_026688130.1, on the reverse strand, counting down.
GACTTTGTTTCCCTCTTACAATTTAATCATAACCAAGAATCCTACTTATGATTGTCAGAAAATTAACTATAACCCAAAAATGCTCTATTCTATAAAAATGAGGCCTTGCATCCTAGTAGCCATTACCCCGCAACTAACATACCATGGAGAAGGCAAACTAAAAATTTTACTATCCCCATCTGTGTCAAAGAGAGCCGCCTTCCTCCCTATATTGGTAAAAAATTAGCCTCACAGGTTCAGTCGCTGCAGCCGCCACAGCAGGTGGCGCTCTTGGTCATGGCCTCATCAGCTTGCAATACTTTGAACAACAACGACAAATTAGCCTAGAATCCACGGCGCAGTCTCTTGACTCTCTACAGCGGCAACTAACATCCCTCGCCCAAGCAGCCTTACAAAACCGTAGGGCCTTAGATCGACTCACAGCTGAAAAAGGAAGAACATGTTTATTCCTCCAAAAAGAATGCTGTTACTATGTTAATGAATCTGGAGTTGTAGAACAAAATATTAAAAAAACTTCATAATCTATGTAAAAACTTATATACCAATCAAAACAGTGCCAATCCCTTTCTCAATTGGTTTTCTTCTCCTGATTAATCCTCTTATATTAATTAGTCCTCATATACTAATCATTATTTTCTTCACCATAGCACTTTGTCTTTTATAGTGGTTGCAGAGGCGAATAGAAAACATTTCTGCCCTCACTATTTTCTCCATGCAGCGCCGCCAGTACCAAACGCTTGCGCAAGAAGAAACTGAAGCCACCACTGCCGTGTAGCTGTGTAGCTAGCACACAGCCACCTTCCCTCCAGCCACAAAGCTCAGTTCGCAGCCAGAGATAGGTAAGACCTCCAGAGGGAGGCAACCTAAGACAGGCGCAACTGTGTGGCATAAATGACTCGTAACTGGTAGCCAAGGACGGGTAAGATTCTCAAGGGAGAACAACCTAAGACAGGCACAGTTATTGGAGTCTTGAAATAAAACAAAAACGGAGGTATTGTTGGTGAGCTTGCTGGCAAACAACATGTAGCCAAAATGGCCACTAAGCATACACAATGGCTATCACAAACGGCACCTCCCTTCTTCCTAGCCATTTTCCCGCCAGAGAAGCCTGCGTGCACCAACTTTAAACCTGCCTCATCCAATCAGTAGCTGCTTCAAATTACCACAGTCCCTTTAGCCTATCTATAATTGACACGTCACCTCAAACCCCCACCCCTGACTATATAAGCTGTACCACTTCCCCAATAAACTAGACCTGCGCCATGAGCCTGCGTCTCCGGGGTGGTTACTGTGTGTTTAACCTGGCTGTGTGATACTGGGGCCCCATCGTCACTCACAACCCATCCGAGAAGTTTGCCTCACCAAGGCAAAAGCCATCTAGCTAACGGCCCCAGGGGCATGCCCACAAAAGGTCAAAGACAGAGAATTTTGGGAACAGCAAGAGAAAACCAATTTATAACATATAAGAGATACTTAATAAGAGTAAGTGCTGATTTTTCACCAGAAACCATGGAGTCAAGAAGACTGTGATGATATATTTAAGATACTATGAGAGAAAAACTTCCAGCCAAGAATCTTACATCCAGCAAACTGTCTTTCAAAAATGAGGGCAAGATTAGAATATTCATGGATAAACAGAAACTGAGAGAATTTCTAAGCAAGAGTCCAGATTTTCAGGAAATACTAAAGGGTGTGCTAGAGCCTGAAAAGAAAATATGGGAGAGAGAGGCCTGGAAGAGAGTCTAGAAATGAAGATTATATCAATATTTGTAACTAAAGGTGTCAAAAAGAGTGGTGAAAACAAAATATGACAGATAAAACTCAAATAGGAATAAACTTAACCAAGAATATAAAGCACTTGTATTCAGAAAACTGCAAGCCAATGTTAAAAGAAATCAAAAAAGGCCTAAATAACTGGAAGAACATTCCATGCTCATGGATTGGAAGACTAAATATCATTAAGATGTGAGTACCACTCAAATTGATATAAAGTTTCAATGCAACCTTGATAAAAATTTCACCAGCATTTAAAAAAATACTTGAAAACATGATTATCAAATTTATTTGGAAGGGTAAGGGATCCTGAATAGCCAGAAACATCATGAAAAGGAAAAGTAAACACTCATCTCTGGACTTTAAGTCATAGTACCTAGCTATAGTGGTAGAAACAGCATGGTACTGGCATAAAGACAAGCACATAAACCATATGGAACCAAAATGATGGCTCAGAAACAGACCCTCACACATATGGTAAAGTGGTTTTTGACTAGCCTGTCAAACTGACACAGGCTGTTGGGCAGAAAAGTGCATTCAACAAATGGTGTTGAAAGAATTGGATATCCATGGCTGAAAGAAGAGGATCCCTATCTCACACCTTATCCAAAAATTAACCCAAAATGGATCAAAAACCTAAAAATAAAAGCAAGAACCATAAAACTTCTAGTAAAAATTGCAGGAAAATATTCAAGACCTGGTGGTAGGTGGTGGATTCTTAAAGAAGATAAGAGGAGGACTGAGATGAACTATTGATGTTTAATGTATATAGAAGTTTTAATTAGCTTTACTGTGAAAGTGTGGAAATGTATTAGAGTGAACGGTGAGTGTATAGTGAGTAACAGCTATTTTATAAATGGGATGCAGCTGAAAATGGTAGTATAGGTGTGTAAATGCCAATTGACAGAATGCTAGAGAATAATCTAGGAACTGCATAGCACAGTAAACCAAGAGGTGGATGAAAATTGTGGTTGATGGTACAGATGCAGGAGTGTCCTTTGTGAGCTAGAGCAAATGTACACCACTACCGCAGGGTGTTGGGAATGTGGAGAAACATGGGAAAGATATAACTACAGTTAGCATTAATAACATAATATTCTTGCATCTATGTGAAAGATGTACTGCGTTGATAATGAGGCAGTATGGAAAATGTTAACCAAATGTACACTGTGGACATGGCAACAATCAGATGATATGGTCCTATCTGTAGCAAATGTTCCACTACAATGTGGTGTGTTGATGGAGGGGTGTTGTTTGGGAATTCTGCACATGTGCATGATTGTTTCATAAGTTTACAACTCCTGTCATAAAAAACATATTTCAACAATAATAACAGGTTAGGTTATGGGAAAAACACACCAAATATAAGATAAGGACCATGATTAGTAATAAGATTTTGACAATATTCTTTCATAATTTGTAACAAATGTCTCATGGCAATGCAAGGTTTTGGTGGAGGGTTGATGTATGGGACCCCTGTATGACGTTATGCATGTTTGTTTTGTAAGGTCATAACTTTTACTATACACTTAATTGTTTATGTATGTTCATATATAAATGATATAAAGATAATAATAGGGAGGGTTGAGGGAAAATACTTTGGTTAGTAGTAATATTTTAACATTTAACATTATTTAATCATTAGTTTAAAAAGTTTAGCAGCAATGTAAGGTGTTGGTGGTAGGGTGAGTTATGAGAGTCCTGTATGATGTTATGTATGTTTGCTGTGTAAGTTCTCAACTATTACTATACACTTACTGTTTACATATGTTTGTGTGGAGGTGATACACTTCAATAAATTAATTTAAAAACAAACAAAAACAATCTGAGGGAGCTGGATGGGGCTTAAAAGATTGAGCGCCTGCTTCCTGCATGGGAGGTCCCAGTTTGGTATCTGGTGCCTCCCAAACAAAACAAAACAAGCGAACAAAAAGAACCCTTCACAGTGGATTTACCACCAAGGACCTGGGCACTGGAAACTATGGAGAGGAGTGGTGAGGAAGAATGGGCTGTGGTGGGAGTGCTGAAGATTCCTCCTGTCCCGTGTTCTGTTTACTTGAAGTCTACCCCTCTAGACTGCACATCTGGAGAGGATGTGGTATGCAGAGACTGACAAAACGTGAGGAGTAGGAACCAATCTCACAACGAGCATTTCTCCACAACACCAGTCCCTCCGAGGACTGGCTAAGCCCCTTCTGAAAACCAGACCTTAGGTGCAGGTCAGGAGGGGGTGACCTTACTGGAGGTGCCAAGTGCTCTCCTTGAAGCTGACTCCAGGGAGACAAGTGATGGAGCCCTGGAGCCTTCAGCCTTCCTGCCCGCTGTTCAATACAGCACAAGCAGCGCCTGCAAAGTGCAACTACTGCTGCTGATGACTCCTCGCAAAGACTTCTGCATTTTAGTTTCCAAGATGACATGAGAAGCTTCCCTCTAATCAACCCCAAAACAGTTAAACACAAATGAAACAAATGGAACAAACTACTCTCCAGTTCACTGGACTCACTCAGGGCAACTACCAAGGAGGTGATAGACAAGCCCATCCCAAGGAACAGAGAGTCTACCACGCAAGCAAGACAGTCCCATCCATCTGCCCTTGGGGTCTAGGCCTCCTCTCAATTAGAGGCAGAGGGGGCATCACCACCCCAAATCCTCAGCATTGGGGAATGAGCAATGGACTCAAGTAGACTTACTGTTATTCTGTTAGAGACATTATTAGTCTAATAATGGAAGAACTTGTATCATTGATATCAAGACAGTCATCACCAGAGGTTCTAAGGGGAGTGAGAGGGAAGAATAGGTATAACATGGGGGCAATTTTGGGACATGGATTGTCCTCATGACATGGCAAAGTTGGATACAGGCCATTATACATTTTGTCAAAACCTGTAAAATTGTGTGGGGCAGAGTGTGAACTACAATGTAAACTATATTCCATGGTTAGTAGGAATGCTTCGGTATGTGTTCATCAGTTGTAGCAAATATGCCACACTAATGAAAGATGTTGTTAATGTAGGGAAGTGTGAGGGGAGGGGAGGGGTGCATAAGGGAAGCCCTTATATTTTTGATGTAACATTTTAAAAAGAACCATGGCTCTAATTAGAAACGATTGAAACCATACATCAGAGCTGCCTGCTATTCTATGGCAACATGGCATGTGCCCTGACCACAGTCATGCTTTTAGGAATTTTCAGCCAGCAAAGCCCTCAGATGAGGGCCTTTGTGGCTCACCGCTGTGCTTATGGAGCATAATCTACAGAATGCAAAACTGCCAAAACGTGGCCTTTTAAGTCACCCTCGTAGTTGAATGTCTGTGTTGAAGCCTTCTCAGCGATAACTTAACACATTTTCCAATATATTGAAAAGTTAAATCTTTGGGAGTGATACCCACGTTATCAGGAAAAGATGAATATTAGAGGTTATCTTAAAAATAATATAAAGGTAAACATAAGCAACTAACTGAAACATCCTAGTTTCTGTGTGCTTGTGGTGTATGTGTTTGCATATTTTGGAAAACATGGCCCCTCAGAAATATCACAATTAAAAATTAGATGATGGATGAATAAGCAACATGTGGTATATTCAAACAATGGAATATTATTCAGCCATAAAAAAGAATGAAGTTCTGACACATGTGACAACATGGATGAACCTTGAAGACATCGTGTTTGGTGAAATAAATCAGACACAAAAGGACAAACACTGCATGATCTCATTTAGACAAAATAATTAAAATAAGCAAACTCAAGGAGTCAGAAATTAGAATACTTTACGAAGAGTCAAGGGAGAGTAAAGAATGGCAAGTTAATTCTTACTTGGTGCGGAGTTTCTGTTAAGGATGATGGAAAAGTTTTGATGAGTGTTAGTGATGGTAACACAACATTGTGGATGTAATAAAACCACAGAATTATATATCTGAATGTGGTGAAAGGGGGACATAAAAAGTGTGTTTATGTTGCTAAAATAAAATAAAATTTAAAAATAGGACTGTATAATACAAACAGTGAACCTTAGTGTAAACTATGAACTTCAGTTAATAATACAATTATTATAATATTCTCTCCCATTATTAAAAACAGTACCATGCTAATGCACAATATTAAAAATGGGGGTGGGGATACAGGAAGTCTATTATGTTTTGCATAATCTTTCTGTAAACCTACAACTGCTCTATTAAGATAAAATAGAACCGTATTTTAAAAGATTTAGTGATTCTTAATGTGCAATTTCATTACTGACCTACTGAACTGACTTCTAACAATATTCTAATACAGTATCAAGATAATAAATATCTTCATCTGGTTTTGAAGGCATTTTGGAATTTTGAGTGTTTTACTCTATTGTGAGATAAAGCTTACATACGGAAAGTATGTACAACCTATATAAACATTTTCAAGAAAAAGTAGATTGCTAAGCATCACTGTAGTAGCCATCACCCGAAAAACACTTATAATAATGTGATACTGAAATGTTGTCCATGTGATTGGAAGTGTTTTATACTTGATTTACATAATATTCAGTATGTAAGCTATTATTCCTAATTGAAGAGAAAATAATGGGTTTCAAACATATCCCTCCAAAAAGAATAAATTCACCTGTTTATCTTTATAGACCTCAGAATATACATTATGGAAGCAAACGTAGCTCAGTGGCTGAGTGCACGCTCCATCTGCATGAGGTTTAATCCCTGGTACCTCCTAAAAAGAAAGAAAGACTGTACATTTCATTTTGTTACTGGGTTTTGATAAATAGAAAAAATCTCCCTCTTTATATGTGAAATTATTTCAATTTAATTAATATTAAAATGGAGAGTTTTTTCCAAATATAGTTAAGAAAGTAACCTGAGTTTTAAACCCATAAACAAACTTTATATATATAAGGATCAATAGTTAAGTTCTATTTTCAACTGCAGAAACAGATTGGAGAGGACAATTCATTGATTTAAATATGACATTGCAAATATATTCTCTGAGTACCTGCAGAAAATCTGTGATATAAGTAATATGAATAGGCATTTAAAATGAATAGGTTATTCCACTGTACAACATATATCCGTAAACATATTCATAACATGTTGGCACATGCAAATGAGGGATTATAGGAGATAATATTTCATTTATGTTTTAATTATCTAAATATATAAGCACATTCATATTTTCTCATCACAATACATGACATTTCATATTATAAATCCATTAATGTCATTTTCACAAATTATCATTTAAAATAAATTACCAAAAATGTAATTCCAGTTTATGAATGCCATGTACTAACATGAGGCATGTAAATGTGGCAGTATATTCAGTCCAGTTTTGTCTGGAGATCTCAGCAAGAGGATGGGCCCAAAAACACAGGCCATGAGAGGAATTAAAACCTAACCAGATATTCCAAAGACAGACCCTTAATGTGAAAATACTGGTATCCTTACAAGATATCAATTTGATGTTGCCATTGGACAATCCTCTATTTATTGATGTTTTGTTATAAAACATTTTACTTTGAAATAATTTCATGTTTATAGAAGTTTAATAAATGTAGGACAAACAGTTCTTGTACACCCCTTACTTAACTTTCTCTAATGTTTACATTTTAAATAACTATGGCATACTTACCAAAACTAAGCAATTAACCTGGTACAATATTATTTACTAAACTGTTTGTCTCCTCATTTCACCAGTTTTCCCAATAATGGCCCCTATTTCCATTCCAGGAGGCTACAAGGCATGACATTGCCTTTAGTAATTAAATCTTTCTTTGTCTCCTCCCACTTGTGACGGTTTCTCAGTCTTTCCTTGTCATTCACAATCTTGACACTTTTGAAGAGTAATGCTCAGATATTGTAGAGAATGTCTCTCAGTTTGGGTTTGTTAGATGTATTCTCGTGACTAGACTAGAGGTATAGCTTTTGGCTAAAATGACTGCAGAGCTGCAGTAGCCTTCTGATGGCATCAGATTGGGGTATCTGATGTCAACAACACCTATTCCTGGTGATATTCACTTTGACCACTAGGTTAAAATGCTGACTGCCAGGTTTCCCACAGTCAAGTTAGTATTTTCCTTCCCTGCTCCATTTGTTAGAAGGGATTCACGATGTCCAACCCTCTGGAGAATAACATACCTTGGGGACATAGGTTAAAACCTCCATTTTAAATGTACAGATGTGTCGAATGAGATACCTTGAGGCCCTACAACAATCCTGATTCCTAAACTTTTACCACTATTTTTTGCATTCATCTGTGTGTTGGCTGAAGCTGTTTGTACCCCAGAAAAACATGTTCTTAAAGTTAATGCATTCCTGTGGGTGCAAGCCCATTGTCAGTAGACCTTCTGATGAGGTTACTTCCATTAGAGTGTGGCCCGACTCAGTCAGGATGGGTCCTAACCCTATTACTGGAGTCCTTTATAAGAGAAAATGAAATTCAGACAGAGGGAAATGGATGGAAGCAAGAAGCTGAAATCAGTGAAACCTGGAAGAGAAGGGAAAGATCAGGAGATGCCACCAAGTACCTTGCCATGTGGCAGAGGAGCGATGGATTGCCAGGTCTTTGGGAAGAAAGCATTGCCTTGATGATGCCTTGATTTGGACATTTTCTCAGCCCCAAAGCCAGGGGCAAATGAATTCCTGTTTTTTTTTTTTTTTTTTTAAAGATTTATTTATTTATTTCCCCTCCCCTCCCCCGGTTGTCTGTTTTCTGTGTCTTTTTGCTGCGTCTTGTTTCTTGTTTCTTTGTCTGCTTCTGTTGTCGTTAGCGGCACGGGAAGTGTGGGCGGCGCCATTCCTGGGCAGGCTGCTCCCTCCTTCGCGCTGGGCGGCTCTCCTTATGGGTGCACTCCTTGCGCGTGGGGCTCCCCTACGCGGGGGACACCCTGCGTGGCGTGGCACTCCTTGCGCGCATCAGCACTGCGCATGGGCCAGCTCCACAAGGGTCAAGGAGGCCCGGGGCTTGAACCGCGGGCCTCCCATGTGGTAGACGGACGCCCTAACCACTGGGCCAAAGTCCGTTTCCCTGAATTCCTGTTGTGTAACCTGGCCCATTTGATAGTATTTTCTTTGAGCAGCCAAGGAACTAAAACAATCTGTGAATTTGCTTGTAACAGTTATTATTGTGGCATTCTAATGGTAATTTTCTATTTCCCTTATTTCTTTTATAATTATTATGTGGAATTCCTCTGTAAATAAGATTTATCCCTTTACCTACATTTCCAATTCATTCCATTACTTATTTATATTAGTACAAAATCGTAAGGATTTGTTATATTCTCTGTATTCTCAAAAATATTAATCCTTACTTATTTTGCTACTGAAGTTGTTGGGGAAAAGAGGGAAGAGGACAGGAAGGGAGGAAGTAAAAGAATTGGGCACAGAATGTTCAGTCCTGTTCTTGTTACAATGAAACTTAACTCCTACAGTTAAATCCTGTGTGCCCATTATGGCCTATGAAACTTTAGAAATAAATACAATAGCAACCTGTAGGGTTATTTCAGTGAAGGTGACTGAACACAAGGAAAAGGTTCTATTCTCTAACAATCGTGACTTTGAAGGGAGCTGCCCATCAAGGCCTCCACAGAGCCCGATTCTCTCCTCTCCTCTCCTCTCCCTATCTTCTCTCACCTCCCTTGCCTATTTCTCTTCCCCCTCTCCCTCTCTTCTTCCTCTTGCTGTCTCTCTGTCTCTACCACTCTTTTTTCCTCTGTCTCTACAATTCAATTTCCAGCCTTATCAACTAATACATGTGCAATTCCACATCACTAAAAACAATTATTGGCGGTGTTACCTAAATAAAAAATGCCATACACAAATGGATGCTATTTTCTGAAAGGCATTTATTTCTGAGGTAAGAACTGAAAAGAAAGGACATTATGAATACTCAATACCAGTTAATTTCAAACTCCATTAGCTCTACAGTCACCTGTCAGGCTTTTTAGGTTTGACAAAATGCTCTTTTTAATCTGAAAAATCATTTTCTAAGACATGGGAAAGAATAGAAATCCATTACTCAAATTCCATAAATTCCTACATGGCTTTATCAAGTTTCTTTGGAAAGAATTCAGACATTTCAAAGATTAAAAAAATTAAAACTGAAGCACTGAAATGTTAATTAATGCACTCAGTGTTGTGCTTTTTTCCCCTTGTCCAAATGGCCTGCTGGCCTTATTTCTGCAATGGCCCTGTCCTATGAGATATCAAGTGTCTTATTGTGACCATCAGTTTCAGGTGATGGCCTTCTCAGAAATAAATGATGTCTAGAATACCTACTCTATGCCCCAAATTCATAAATGCTCTGGCAGTTTGAGATTATTTTATACATACCAAAAAGAGAAAGATGATGTTTGTAAACTAATCTGTCTGGGTATGAAACCCTTAGATTGTACTAAACGCAGCTGAGGAACCTTTGATTAGAGTATCTATAAGATTGCTGTGGGGATCTTTATTATACTACAGCAATGAGCGGTGACTCAGGTTAAGTCCCTACCACCTAGCTGAGTCTGATATAAACAAACAGACAGAGAGAGAGCTCTGCCATGTTTGAGCCTGCCATGTGACAGAAAGGAAAGGCTCAAACAGCTGAGGCCCTGGGAAGAGATGAGCTATTTGCTTGATAGCTCACAGCTGAACTTGGGAAGAGAACAGACAGCTGAGACTGGTACAGGAGGCCCAGAAAGAGAAAAGCTTGGAGATGAAATTGGGAATAAAGCAGAGCAACTGAGCCTGAGAGAGAACACATGGAGGGGAAGGAGAGACCAAGTAGAGATCGCCTGCCATCTTGCTTCAACACACGGCTGCTGACTTTGTTGAGAATGTTCTTATGTTGCCTCAAGCTGGACTTTTCAGAGTCTTGTAACTGTAAGCATTTATTCCAAATAAATACCATTGATAAAAGCCAATAGATTTCTCGCACCTTGCATCAGCACCCTTTTGGCAGTCTAAGACAAATGCTAAAATCCTTTGGAAGAATAAAGTGTTCCCATGAATGGAGTAAATGAATTGCCATCCAAATTTTTTCCTAGTTGCAAATATTTGGTAATAATAACAGAAGCATCCTGACTTCAAATTAATCCTGGAATAACTTTTCACTATGTTCATTTTCAGGCCATGGTAAGATATTCACTCTTGACTATTAACAACTGTGAGTGTCAACTTTCCTCCTGAGAAGGAGAAGGGTGGGTTATCATTTACATACAACAGGTCAAGAGAGAAAAGTCATGCTCATTCTCAAAAGTGGCACTGTAAACGCTAAGACAAAGGGGGACTGACTTCAAAATTCTGCAGGATTTTTTTTACCCTAGAATTTTCTACTTAAGCAAAGCATCAAATGTAGAAATACAGCAAAAGCATTTTCAGATACATAGTGACTTTACATGAGCATGATTTAACATGGAAATATGCCTAGAAAAATCCCTGTTACCCCCGTTTTCCTGGGTTATTTACCAGTGCCCCCTTTCCCTCTCTAAAGTGCTGTAGTTTATATGAATAATGATATGGCCATCCAACTTTACATGCATTCTTTCCTAGAAACATCACAGAGGGTGTCTTAGTTTGCCAGTCTGCAATGACAAATACTACACAATAAACTGACTTAAGCTACAAGAATTTATTTGTTCTTAGCTTTGGAAGCTAAAATCCCAACATCTGTCGCATACTGGCACTGGCTTATTGCAATCCTGGGAGTTCCTTGACTACATATCTGCCTCCACTGCATGGTCATCTCTCTCACTCTCTCTCTCTCTCCCCCCTCTCCCTGCCCCCCCCCTCACGGCCCCATCTTCTCTTCTAGTTTTCCACTGACTTCCAGCTTCTTTCTCCCCCCTTTGGTTTTCTCTTCTTTTTATAAGACCTCCCATAAAACAGATTCACCGTGTTTCAGTTGAATCAAAACATGATTAAAAATAATCTTCCCAAGGTCCTATTTACACAGGAGTTCACACCGCCCACAGGAATGCTGGTTAAGATGTAGAGCACAGTTTGTTGGGGTACATAATTCAACCTACTACTGAGGTATGCTTCATTGAAAGAGGGAGTAAAAAATGAGCAACATAGATGCTTAGGTAAAATGTAAGAAACATGGGGATGTAGGAAAAAAGTATACCAGGAAGCTTGCTATGTGGTGGAGTTACCTCTCTAGGTGCCTGAGGAAAAGAAGGCGTCTTGTTTTCCAGAGCTTCTATGACAAATACCACACACTGCTTTCATGAGTAACAGGAATGTCTTGCCTCAAAATTTGGGAGACTGATAGTTCAAAATCAATGTCTCCACAGGCCGTGTTTTCACCTAGGGTCTGTGGCTTGCTGGGGCTGGATTTCCTAGACTTGCATCTCTGCCTCAGTTGGTCTCTTCAGTCTCTCGGTGCTACTGACTGTATCAGATTTCCTCTTCCTTATAAGGTTTCCAGTCATGTGGAATAAGGCTCACACTGATCCAGTTTGGCATCATCTAAATAGGATCTTCCAAGACCCTATTCACAAAAGAACCAATCTAACTATGTAAAAAAAATTGTTACAAGCTTTTTTTGATCAGTTGCTTCCAGGGAGTTGGATGTGAGAAAAGATTAAGGGGGAAAATGGGGGAGGGGGGCACTCTATTTTCTTTTTTCTTTCTCTTCTCTTTATGTGCACATAAAATTTAGAATTGTTTTATGTTCACAGTGATTTGAAGCTTTATCATTATGAAAATTTACTTTTGTATCTCATAATTCTTTAAACTTAAAGTCTACTTTGATATTAGTAGAGTATATTAGTGTAGTTCTTCTAGGCTTCTTTTCTTTTTTGATTTATGTTTTTATGATATATCTATTTCTATTGCTTTACTTCTAACATTTCTATGTCTTCATAATTTAGGTATTTATTTCAAGAAGCATATAAATTTTTAAAATCCAGACTGCGTATCTTCATCTCTATAGTATGTTTATATTTATTATGAGACATGATGTCAATATTTTTGGGCTTAATATAACTTCTTCACCTTGTTTTCTACTTCTTCCACTTATTCTATGTCTATTTTCAGTTCTTATTCCTTTCTTCTTGGAGGAAAGGGTGTTGTTTATTATTCCAATGTTTACTTTTTAGTATATTGCTTGTTACGTGCTCTTTTTCTCGTTTTATTTGCAATCCTAGACATTACAACATGTACCCTTTACTTACATTTTAAATATACATTAAGTCTTTTGCCTCTTCCTGGAAAACTCAAGGCCCTATGATCACTTTGACTACATTTACATACTTTTGACACATATGATATCATTGCTATGTTTTGTTCTCTCTTTTTTTTTTATTCCTTTTAACATCTCTGACCTGCTGTCTGAGGATTTCAATGCCATTGCTTCAGGCTTTCATTATTTATGTTATAAAGTCAGGTGTTAATCTAATTTTTTTGGTCTTTTAAAGATAATCAGTTGTTTGTGAAAGCTTAATTTTCTAACAATATTTCTAATATTAGTGTCAAGATAATAAATATCTACACTTGACTGAAGGCCTTTTGGAATTTTTAGTGTTTATCCCTGTTGTGAGATATAGTCTACATAGAGAAAGTATGTACAACTATAGGCACACCTTCAAGAAAAATTATATTGCTAACATCACTGTAGCCATCACCTGAGAAAATGCTATGTTCTTCTACACACGATTTAAATTTCCTTTTGACAATTTGTTAGGTACTTTAGTAAACTCAAATGACTTTAAGCCAATCAAAATAGGTATTTTAATCCAATCCTTGTATTATGAGCCTACCTACCAGGGAGTAGAAGGATTAGCTGGTTGCCCTCCTGCAGCTCTGAACTCCAGTGTATGTCTGTCAAAAGTTCTGCTGTTCTCAAAGCTTCTTAGTATTCACTCCTGAAATCCTCAGATGGGCCAGGAGAAAAGGTGCCCAAATCCATCCTCATCTATCTTCCAAATAATATCTTCTGTAGTATTTTGTATAGCTTTTTGAATAAATCTCCACTGAAAAGCTGGTTCAGTTAATCTACTGTTATTGAAAGTGAATCTATAATACATTGTTTTAACATTGGTTTCTATTTTCAAGTTTATAGCAGCTTGTTTGCATTTTCCTTCAAGTTGGAATTTCAGTCATTGTATCAATTTATCCCTATGATGATATACAAATTATAATATAATCATTACTTAATGCAATGGATTGACCTGGATTAGCTGAGTTTTTATTTTTCTTTGGCATTCATAGACAATGAATCATATGAAATGTTAGTACTTATAATGTCCTTTAGAATGGTAGAACCTGAAAATAAACTAATATACACACTTCTTGAAAGGAATACTATTGGGTGCTGCATCCTTCCTTTTTTTCCTTAAAACTCATAGGTGGTAGAAACCACTGTTGTTGCTCTTCTTTCCTTGTTTACACACATGTCAGAAGAGATCAGTGACTCACCTTCAGTCCTTTTTAGCAAGTTACTTTATTCTAGCTTTCTGGTCAGCAGGTGCACCAGCAGTGTGACATTCCAGAGACTACTTATCACTCAGCATTCCCGATACATAGACTGAAGGTAAAATAAATTGCAGTTATATTTCTGGCTACATTAGCATAATTCTGGTTTGCTGGCAGCTCCCAGAAGTAAAAAACAATCCCCTATTGTTTAAATAAGAGTTCCGTGGTGTCTTTCAACAATATTCCTTAAATCTTGAGTATCCAGCATGCTTAAGGACAGTACATTTCAGAAAATTCCTGTCTTCCAACCAGAAGTAGCAGTCACTATGCAGAAACAAACATTTCTTTTCAACGTTTTCTGATTCTGTATACCTTGGTTATTAAATGTCTCTAATACATATTTCTCCCCTTGAATCTGTCAGCATAGAAATGTACTGAAATGAGTTAAAATCGGTGATTTTTTTTTGTAAAATATATGCTGCAGTGAGATCAAAATGAAAGATTCAGAATTCACCTCTCCTTTTTTTTCATACAAGGCTTCATGAACACTTAATAAAAGCTGGATAACATACTTTGACTGTTCTTTTAATGTATTTAAATAGACTCTTAACCAACCAAGCTGCAAGATTATCTGGTGAACATGTCTAACCAATCATGAAACAAAAGATCTTTCAGTATATACAGTAGCATAGCTTGTAGATACTTGGGAATATACAAACATAAATTCGGAAACATTCAAGAACTAAAGTATTTTATGTGTTATTATTTCTAAAATCAAAGTCCACATTTGCTTCTCTTAAATAATGGCCAATAAAAGTGAACTTTCAATATAAAATATGCAATTAAATTATATAAAATTGAAGCACAGAAGGATTATTTCCTTTCTCTTCTGGAGCACATATTATTTATTGTATGCCATTTCTTTCTCTAAAATATATCTTTAATCTGTCCCTTCCATTCAGCTGCATTGACATCAACCTAATCTGGGCCACAGACATTTCTCAACTAAACTATTTCAATAGCTGCGTAAATCTCCACCCTGATTCCTCTCTTGTCCTTGTCCAATCAGTCTGCAAACAGAAGTCATTGTAATCTTTTATAAGTATAAATCAAATAAACTCAGGGCCTGTTTAAAACTCCAAATGCTCTAGGGGGCTGGTGCTGACTTGGTTTCCTCAATACCTGTTTTCCACCTCTAATATCTGACTCTGTCATCAGTTGGGAATGTATGTTTCCAGACTCCTTTCTACACAATTAATACCTGACAGGGATTAAAAGCAAGGGCCACATCTATTGTTTCCTTAAGTGTTGATTCAGAACTATGAGCCATCTCAGAGGAAAAAAGCATTTAACCCACAGAGAGAAGAAAATCCTTATAAAGAAAGGTGGTTAGGTGAAGAAACTTTATAAGGGAGCAGATCCTTACAGGAGAAAGGGAAAAGACCATTTCAATGACTACTGGAGTCCCTGCACCACATTGCCCACATTTTTCTTTGGCTCATTCTTTACAGGGTTTTGGAATATAGAAGACTACCAAGAAAAAAGAACGTGAGAGATTGGTGTTTTAATTAATTAGGTAATAACAAAAGTATTCATTACTTTTTACCTAGCACTCTCTGCCAGGCTTTACTCTGTATGCTTAATGTCATTTTTGTTTTTTAAGAAGTTTTAGATTATATAAATATTACATTAAAAATATAGGGGATTCCCATATACCCCACAACCTCTCCCTCCAACACTTTCCCCCTTAACAACATCTTTCTTTTGTGTGGTACATCTGTTACAATTGGTAAACACATATTGAAGCATTGCTACTAACCATGGACTATAGTTTACATTACAGTTTACACTTTGCACCACTTAATTTTATAGGTTTTGACAAAATGTATAATGGCCTGTACCCATCATTGCAATGTCTTGCAGGACCATTGCACTGCCCCCCAAGTGCCCCTTGTTACATCTATTCTTCCTTCTCCCTCCTCAGAACTCTAGTGGCCACTGCCTTTATAGCCATGATACAAGTTCCTATATCCTCACGTCAGCCCTACGAGGTACACTTGTGCTGTTTATCTGTCTCTCAGCTTCAAGGTCATCCTGGTAGAGTCTGTGCTGTGATACTGGTCCTGAGAGCACAAAAGCTGCATTCCCCGTGCTCCTGTACCTGTTGGCTGCCCGTTGCTTTCTCCCAGTAGCAGGCACTTCTACTCCCCCTGTTCTAGGGGTCAAAGATGCTTCCAGAGGTTATTAATGTCAGGGTTACTTCAACCCTGACTTATTGCTCTTTCATTTGTTCAGCAACCACAAAATCAATTTTCCATGCTAGATTTCCAAATCTTAATATGCCTGGAATGGTTCCTCCCTTTCTGACTGATACCTGATGGTTGCAGTATTGTTATGTCCATTTTATTAATTAGAAAACTCAAGCAAAAATGGATTAAGTAACATGCCTAGGATCATACAGTGGGAAGTGGCAGAGAAAAGATTCGAACCAGGCAGTCTGGCATTGTTTATAAACTTCTCTGAGTAATATTAGCTTTTCTAGCAAGTGTTCAATTGTATTCATAAAGTCCATTCTTTTTAAGCAATCCCTTATTTTATCTAATGGCTGTTCCTTAAAGAACAGTCAAACACGTTTGGATATTTTTCCAGCAAACACATTTTTTAAGGTAGGGAGCCACAAATAGTAATTTAGTTATATTATTTTGGTTACCCCAGGCAGACGTGGCCTAATTCCCCTCTCCCCCCACTTTTAGGCACCGAAGGGTAGGTTGAGAAATTGTGTCGTTCTCCCTGATTGCAGAAGCCGAGCCTGCAGGGCCACCAAGCTCCCACAGAGCTGGCAGAGCAGAATAGCTTTTCATTTTGTGCCCTGTTTCCCGTGGTGCTGTCGTGGAGAAATACTGACAACTTATCTTTGTCCCCCTCTGTCTCCAAAGCTTGTTCAGGAATAAGCTGGGTCTTCAGTGTCTCTTTATCAGCAGTCTCCCACGCAGGGCTTAGAAACCCTAAGTGATGCCCTATTCTGAAAGAATGAATGATGAATGTACAAGTAACTGTCAGGTAAAATTTTCCACTTAATTTTTTGGAAAGCATGATACTCCTGGATGAATTAATACATGAAGGAACGTTTCTAGAAGGAATGAACTCATCAGTGTTTTCTAGCCCCTGCGATGTCTTCCTACGATGTTGTATTCCCATGCAGAAATTGTGTGTTTGCCCTGGATTTTGAGTCCTGGGTGTGAAGGCTACTCTGCCCCTTACAAGCCCTGGAGCCTCACTCAACACCTCTATCTTTATGCTTTTGTGTTGGGCAGGTTTTCCTAATCACTCTATAATAGGAGAATCTATGTAGGAGTCCTAAAAATGGCATAAAATTGGGTAATTAGTACTTTAATTTGTATTTTAAAGCAATTTTTAATACACATGGGAGTCTAAAAGGACAGAATAGGATGCTGAGTTCACAACTTCCCAAACAACAGGTTATTCTTTTAGAGTATATTGTCAAGTGTATTACAAAAGTGTGTCAACTAACGTTAGTCCCTGCCCTGCTACGACAGCACATTTCTGGAAAGGAATGACTTCATAGAACATTATGTGTGTGTCCTTTTTTTTAATAATAAAAAATAAATACATATGAATATGAATTTTTTGTATACCTCAGTATAAACTACCAAGCAAAAATGGAATCTAAACGGAATTGCAAACAGGATACACTAGCGTATTTTAGAGGACTCCTCTGCATATGAATTATTATAATAGTTATCTCAATCAGTTATGCTTAAAATCAAAACATGCTCCATTAGGTTAACTAGAGAATTGTTTTTTTAAAAAATCCTGCATTACTATGGAATTACACCTAAATACCTTGAAGTTGAGAGTTGAGACCAGCTCCACATAAGGAA
This sequence comes from Dasypus novemcinctus, assembly GCF_030445035.2. NCBI lineage: Eukaryota > Metazoa > Chordata > Mammalia > Cingulata > Dasypodidae > Dasypus > Dasypus novemcinctus. The sequence goes on along the minus strand of NW_026688130.1, from coordinate 625,136 downwards.
CAGCTGGACCAGGAGGCACCACAGAACTTAAGAAAGAGACACAAGTAGGAAAAGATGGGAACGGGGGACTCAGAGCCTCAAGGATGAAGGGCCTCAACCCACGCTTCTACGACGTATTTACTGAATATCTCAGGGATGGGAGTAAAGTTACTTTTTATTCTTTTAGATAACATTTTGCCAGAGCAATCATGTCCGCGTTTTCCCCCTGTATGCCCTGCACAGTTTAAATGTTTCTCTCTGTAGAAGGCACACGTTGTTCAGAGCAGCGTTCGCTCCTCAAAGAACCTAATGTTCTAAGGTCCTACCCCCATCTGGGGTATGGAAACATTTTAACCTCCAGCCATTAGCTCCACAGAGACTTAGTTTACACAATTCGTAAAGATATTATTGAATGAGCCTGGACAAGCTGCTTTCGTTCATTTCACAGAATGAAGGTAAATCATCAAAATCTTAGCAAATCAGTTAACTTTTTAGAGAATGATCAATTGTGGTTTGATTACCTAGAAGACAAACGTTTACATTGGAATGAGAATTTTTAAAGTAATAAATGGAAAGAACTAAAGTTTTATTTAAGCCTCGATAATTGCAATAGACAGAGTAGTTATTTGGCAGTGAAATGTTACTGCGGTCTAGCAACAGTGCAAATGTGAAGGTGCCTTAGACAGGAACCATTTCAATCTGCTCATTTTTCAGGGAGTAAAGGAACAAGTCAAGAGTTAACATAATGTCCTCAAAGCCACACAACCAGAATGTGATCAGTCTGGAATGAAAACACAAATGTCTTTATCTGTCCCTGTTTGAAAAGAAACTGAGAGTGGGATTACATCTATTTCAGCAGGAATGTTGGCAAGATGGTTATTCCTTTGGCCAGTCACATAAAGGCATAAGGCTCCAAGTTGAGAACAAACTAAGGAATTTTCACAATGTATTTTTAGTAATAACAAAAGTACTTTGGGGTTGAATGTAGTCCCAAACAATCCCCATTTCTCAATCTTTCTATCCTCAACACAGCCACAGCAGGGATATGCACTGGACCTACCAATGGCCACTGTCATTTAAACTGCCTGGTGGCATTTTGTTTGCATTATAAATGCAATACCTAAACTTTTAATTTGGAACGTTCACAAGAGAAACAAATATCAAACCACAATAATGTATTCACGTCTTTTTTTCAACAACACTTCTTTGTTTCTAAAAATAATTTTCTCCATTCATTTTTTATGAAATTTAATAATTCTGTCCATTGGTATTGGACTCATAAGCTTTCATTTGACAAATGATAGCTAAACATTTTCCACACTTCTCTTTAGACTGCTGCTCATGTCTCAATTTCTGAAAGTAATTAATTTATTGGGCCACTCACTAATTTGTTAAAATTGAGTTGCCTCTGAATTATCTTTGTTCATATTATTATTATTATTATTTTCTCAGGATGAATTTCTCAAATTTACATTTTGTGAAAGGTATTTTTATTTTATTCCTTAATTTTTTTTCATCCAAAGTGCTCTACCAATTTATATTGGCAACACTAAATTATAAATATAATCCACTTTTGAATCTTATCGAAATAGGCATACTTTTAAGAATATTTCACAATATATAGACAATAATGGAATCTTATTTTCATTCAGTTTTTTCCCCTTCAATATTAATTTTCAATAATTTTAAGGCTTAGTGATTTTGCTGGGTTTCTCACAAGGCATCTGTAGCAGTTTGATATGGTTATGAACTCCAAAAATAGATGTTGGATTATGTTTGTCATCTGGTCTGCACCTGGGCATGACTGAGTTCTGACTAGGGCTTTGATCGGGTCATGTTATTAGAGCACCCCACCGAGGGGTGGGGACTCATAGATAAGAGGCATGGCAAAGGACAGAGCTGAGGGTTTTTGATGTTGGAGTTTTGATGTTGGAGATGGAAGCCTTTAGCTGGAGCCCCAGGGAGAGAGACAGAGCTATTCGCCAGATAGTCTACAGCTGACCCTGTGGAGAGAGGCAAAACCTAGAGAGCCTCATAGTCTACAGCTGACCTTATGGAGGAAACATAGGAGCTGAGCCCAGAGGAGCCAAGGAAGCCTGAACCCTCACAGGTGCCGGCAGCCATCTTGCTCCCACACGTGAACATAGACTTTGGTGAGGGAAGTAACTTATGCTTATGGCCTGGTATCTGTAAGCTCCTACCCCAAATAAATACCCTTTATAAAACCCAACCAATTTCTGGTATTTTGCATCAGCGCCCCTTTGGCTGACTAATACACCCTTGATCAGGTCCACTGGACATACAGTCAACTCCAGGCTCCATGGGAAAGTGATCCAGTCCCAGGCTCGGGCTGTTCCCTGCCCTCAGGTCCACTGGCTGCTGCCATGTCGGTGTCTCCATAGGGCAGTCCACAGCACGGCTGCTGGGTCGCCTTCGAGCAAAAGGCAGAGAGTGGGCACCCTACATGGAAGCTGGAGTCTCTTTGTGACCTAATTGTGGAAGCGATTTCCCATCATTTCTCCTGTATTCTGTTAGTTAGGAGTAAGCATCTAGGCCCAGCCCACACTCAAATGGAAATAAATAATAAAAAATTGACATGAGGGTGTAAACACCAGGAGGTAGGGGTCATTGGAAGCCATCTCGGAACCCGCCTACCACGGAGAGCCTTTGCAAACGCCTGGTTGTGACGTCTCAGTTTTTTCTTCATGTTTTCTTTTGTTTTTAACTCATTTATAAGAACTATCTACTCAATAAACAAGCCCTTTGCCATATGTTTGTGTGCATACATATTCTTAAATGTAATCAATTTTCCTTTATGATTAACACTTTTTATGTAAAGACACTCTTCTCAGTTCCAGTAACATAGGATATTTTCCTTAATTATCTCTTAGAAATACTATTGTTTTAAATTTTATTTTTCAAAAGTTAAGATCTACAATATTTCTGGAGTTTATTTTTTAATGTATGAGCTCAAGTAAAGACCAAATTTTATTTTCTTTAACAGAGGTTATTCTTCTGCCTGAAGAAAACCTTTGAGTAATTTCTTAGTGCAGAGTTTCCTGTCACAAATTAGGACCATTTTATTGTTCTTCTTTTATTAAATTTCAGCTTCATTCTTAAAATACACTTTCATTTGGAATAGAATAGTAGATTTGCAAGCATTTCATTTTAAATTTGATGAAATTATACCATTGTCTGTAAAAACGTCCCTATCATATATTCAACTTTTATTACATCTTCAAATATTGCATCTACTCTATTCTGTCTCCTTCCTGCTAGAATTCTACTACAACCATTCTCCTTGTATCAAATGATTTTATTTTTCTAGTTTATATTTTACAACATATTTTATTCTTTCCAGACCTTAGGTTTGTTTGGTTGGTTTACATCTGGAAGGACGCAAGATGCATTTGTCATCCCATATCAACTTAACCCAATAAGGAATTTCAAAGCTAGCTCTTAGTTTCTGTGAGTGTCAGTATATTTTGGATAATCTTCTTTGTGGTGTGCCCTTCTTGTTCTCAATCTGAAGAATACAGGGTTTCCAAGACATTCCTAAAATGGTGAGTCTTGAACTCCAATGTGTTGGCTAGCTGCCAAATCCTGCTCAGGTTTTTGTAAGCTTCTTGAATCAACAGGTACCCCTTGAGGGAAGTGTTCCTGAAGGCCCAGCTCACGTCCTTGCTTTGCTCTTCCTACATCTTGACCACATGTCTCCATTTCCATATAGCTCGCTGACGATTTCCAGAAGAGGTCCTCCTTTTTAATTTCCTAATTGTTTTGGAGCCCTTGTTAACCTGAATTAGTCTTCCATTTCTAAAAGATGAGCACAAAAGTAATACATTGCTAATACACAAGGAATATGTGAATAGACTTTTGTCATAATAAATGAAGCATTGTTGAAAAAGCCAAGATCCCCTTTGCACAACTTCTAATTCCTGTATCCCTCACTGATGTTAGTATTGAAGACATCTTGGTATGTCCCTCCCTAGACTGGTTCTGAAACGGTTTCCGTGTGTTCTTGTTAAATATCTAGAATTTGAATTTGGTTGTACATAAATTGTATCACCAAGTTAAAATTACTATGAAACTCATCAGTGCCATATCTTGAAACTATTTTTTATGTCTGTAAACAAAGTTATTTTATGCTTTTTAAGTAGTGGCATAGTATTTTATAGTATCAATAAATCATAATTTTTTACAATTCAATGCTTTATGTTTTTTAAAGATTTATTTATTTATTTATTTCTCTCCCCCCTTCACCCTGGTTATCTGTTCTCTGTGTCTATTTGCTGCGTCTTCCTCTTTGTCTGCTTCTGTTGTTGTCTTATTAATAGATGTTTAGTGTATCTCTAATGGGTCATTGTTAAAAACAGTGCTACCTCGAGCATCTTTGTATGCACATCTACATGCATGTGGAGTGCTTCTCTGGGTTACATACTAAGATGAGGAATAACTCATTGATGAAATATTTGCATTTAAAAATTCATAATAAAGTATCTCAATCACTCAACATCTATTTGTCTATTTATTTGTTTTGCCACATTAGAATATGGGAGGATTCACCCTTTTCCTACTAACTTTTCTCACATCTAATACTATCAAATATTTAAATGTTTGATTGCATGATATGCATTTTTATTTAGTTGTATTAGTCAGAAAAGGCTAGGGAATGCAGTGATTTTTTTTTTTAACACAAGTCCTAAATCATAGTGCTTAAAGCTTCCAAGTTTATTTTTTGCTCATGCAAAGTCACTTCAGGTTTTGTGTGATTGACAAAGCATTTGTCTCCATGTGATGGATCCAGGTTTTAATTTATACCAATCTGTGCTTGCACATTTGCTCCAGCAAGGAAAAAGTGAGCTGGAGAAACAAAGGCTGGAAATTAAATGTTACCAAAAGTGACATCCACACTCCACTTGCCATTATAAGTAACATGCACATGATTGAATTCAAGGGTATTAGGGAAAAGAAACCTTCTGCATGCCTGGAAAGACAAATGATAGAAGAACATGTATCTGTGAGCAAGAAGTTCAAGATGGATATTTAGCCTTTCAGAATAATACATGCAAAAAGCCACACTGCCACCAAAGACTGAAGGCAGATAATCCCACATTGCCTCTAACAGGAGGCATATTTATGGGAAAGTTTTAATTTTTTTTCAAAACTATCCACTTTTGGGGGATTGCCAATCAGCTACACACGACTAAATTACTGGAAAATTTATTCAGTGGGATTTTTTTTTCAAAATCCTAAATATAGGTTTATCTTTATTTGAGATGTTAAATTGCCTCTGTTTTGGGTGTAAATTTCCCTCTATTCTATCATCCATGGATTTGGGTCTTTCTGAAGTATTTGATGGGGAGACAAAAGAGTTAATTATTTTGCTGCTATAAAATAAAGAATTTCTGACTCACTGCTAACTTTGCCACATAGGAGTTGTGGACATGCTGAGGACAAAATGTGTGTCTCTCTTTCCCCGTATATGTATTCCTTCTTCAAAACTTAGGATTTTATGTGCACTGATAAAATACAGCTAGCTGGTTATGTTACTGAAATGGAGGTTGTTAAAATGGCTGAATAAATTACCAGCTGCTTGCAGTCATATCTACTATACACACCGGTTTAGCAACTTCTTATTAAAGGTCATCCTTGACATAAACCAAGAGAACAAAATGTTTTACAAGCTTCTCAGGCAACACAGCACCGTCAGAGGATAGTTTGATGCTATCAGTGTTAAATCCAATGTGAACATTTACAACTGTCTATTTTTATTGTGATGCATTTTATTCAGCCCTAGGTAGAGGAGGGATACTGAGATTAAATTATTCATTTCACAAATATTTCCATCACTACTGTGTGCGGTCACCACATCGAATAGAGTGGTGAGCTATACGTGTATGGTCTTCGATGGAGCTTACGGTTTTGGGGAGAAAGACAGTTATAAAGAAACACATGTGTACATGAATAATTACAGATTTTGATAGATTTTCTGAAGGACAAGAAGAGGGCTCTGTTAGAGTAATTGGGTATTATTTCATATGCGATGGAGGTGTCAGCTTGTCAAGAGTTAGGGAAAGAGGTCTGGAGAAAATCACATTATTAAGCCTAAAAGATTGAGGGATGTTCCCTAAAGCACAGTAAACTAACATGATTCTAACTCATTAGAACTTCCAGCATATATTGACTGGCAGCAACATGATATATATTACTTAAGCTAAAACTTAATAATGCGAGCAAAACGTGGTGATGTTGTTTTCCCATAACCATTTCTCCCCAATAGGAATACCACAAGCTACAAAAGTATGGAAGCATGGATTAACACATGATAGAGGTGATTGACCAAGAAATTTTTTTGTTCTTGTTTCAGAACCCACTTTCTCCCAAAGGATTATGGTAACACATGATAATTTTGAGAACTATATTAATCTTATGGTTGTAACTGTGATTACAATTTTCTAGAAAGTTTTCTTGTGCCACCATGACCAGAAATAATTGCTTTCTCTTTAGAAATACATAATTTTCTGCAAAATTAACCTGCTTCACTGTAAGTATTATACTTTCAAAGTTCCTGTTTTATTCTTTTCATTAGTTGTCACATATATAGATGGAAGAGGACAAAAAAGGCACAAAAATTCAATGTGCAACTCAATGATTTCTCACAAAGCTAACATTGAAGCAAACACCAAACAAGACATGAATTAAAACTCTACCAATGGTCAGAAGCCATCTTAGACTCTTCACAATCACCACCCCATGTTCACCTCTCAAACACCGAGTTTTATTTACCACCTACGCCTCTATAATTTTACTGCCTACACTTTTATCTTGAACCTTATGGTATACTTTTCTTAACTTCTGAAGTAGAATCATACAATATATATCTTCTTGTGCTTGACAGTTCTATGACTTGATCTTATTATTGTATGTTCCAGTAATTTATTTGTGTTCATTGCTGGAGAGTAGTCCACTGAAAGAGAGAGAGAAAGACAGAGACAGAGGGAGGGAGGGAGGAAGGGAGAGAGAGGTTTATCCAATTCTAACATTTAGGAACATCTGCTTTTTATCCAGTTTTCACTATTTCTAATAATGATATTATGCAAAATTCTTATGCATGTCTCTAGGGACAAGTCTTCTGAGAATTTTCAACTTGTAAAATAGGTAAAACAATAGAGAGATAGTACAAATTTACACCCCCACCAAAAGTATACAAAAATTTCCAAATGTTAGTTATCTTCAAATATAATACGATTTGATCAGACTTTAAAATTTCAAATGTGAGTATAAAGGTCTGTCATTGTGGTTTTAATTTGTATGTCTCTGGTAAGTACTGAGATTGAGCCCATTTCCATATGCATATTCACCATTTAGATACTATCTTCTGTAAAGTGCCTGTTCAAGTCTTTTGTCTATTTTCATATTGCTTTTTTGTATTGAGTTTTCACTTTTTATAGATAAAATGCCATATACTGAAGAGAAGATTTATTGCTCACACCTGCACAAGGATTTCTCCAAGTCTATATACCCTTGGCATTTTTATGTATTTGATTTTTTACAAATTGAAAACAGTTTTATTGAGGTATATATTACACACGATGAATTTGCCCCATGATACATTGGTTTTTGTAAATATATAAAGTTGCACAACCATCAATCCAGTGTTAGCATATTTCTATCTCCTTAAAAAGCTACTTTGCACCCATTTGCAATCAACCCCCACTCCCACCCCATCCCTTGCAACTACTACTATGTTTCTGTCTCTGTAAATTCACTTATTCTGGACATTTTCCCTTGGTCACATTTCCTTTGGAACTTTTTGCTATATTTGGAAAAGAGTGAATATGAGCCTTTCATCTCTCCACAATTTCATGTGTTGCTGATTAATTTATTGTGACAATGGTTCAGGGTCAAAAGAAGTTACCAAAAATCCTCCAAGTCCCAGTTTAGCAAAGAATGTAATAAGAAAATCTTTTATAAGGAGTCAATATTTTAAAATCCCTTAATATAATTCTTGACACTTTTAGCTTTCTAGAATTAATATATTAAGAATTTACATATTTCTTTCATTTCAATAAATTGTTAAACATCTTGAAAGTTTTAATAAATGTGTGTATCTAAAAAATGAAATCCTGAGATATATAGTATTTTCCATCTGGCACTTTCACTTGGCATATATAGTACAAGTTCAGCACAGCCTAGGGCAGTTTTGCAACACCAAGGATCTTCTTTTAGGAAAACTTGATATTATTTTACCACAGCTCTCCTCTGGACCATCACCTGTTTCACAGTCAGCAGAATCTCTTAGGGACACTAAATCTGATGTACTGAGGGAGCCTTCTAAATTACATCAACAAGAGTTACAAGAGTTAAGAAAATCACTGCAGGAAAAAGATGGAACAATCAGAACTCTACAGGAAAAGAATCACAGATTATGTCATTTAATTGCTGCCACCCCAAAGCTAGAAGGAAAAGAACATGAACAAAATGATCCAGAAGTTAAGGAGATAAAGGACAAACAAGATGTTTTTAAAAAGTTACTTAAGGAAAAAGACCTCTTAATCGAAGCCAACAGTGCCAAGTTCCTTTCGTTAAATGAGAATTTCACTAACAAAGTGAAGGAAAATGAACTTTCAACGCAGGCAGTGACAAACCTGAAGGAGAGAATATTAATTTTAGAAATGGACATTTCTAAACTGAAAGAGGAAAATGAAAAAATAGCAGAAACATCTAGGGTAAAGGAAACAGAACATCAAGCATTACAAGAGGCTAATACCATGATTTCAATCATGCTGCAAGAAAGGGAGTTTGAGTGCCAGGCAATGAAGGAGAAGGCTCTTGTTTTGGAACAACTACTCAAAGGAAAAGAACAGGACAAGACTGGGGAGTTAGATCAGCTTTTAAATGCAGTGAAATCCATGCAGGAGAAGGCAGCTGTGTTTCAACAGGAGACAGATCAAGTCCTGTTGGCCCTGAAAGAGCAACAAATGGAAAACGGTGCCCTGCAGAATGAGGTACAACATATACATAACAAGGAATTACACTTAAACTGGGAGCTAGAGAGCCTGCATAAGCATGTTTTAGAATCACAAGACTCTTCTACTCGTGAAGCTTTGGCTGCAGAAGACAGGGAGAACAGCCTAAGAAAGAAAGTCACAGCACTGGAGGAGAAGCTACTTTCATCCTCTGATGCAATGAAGGATGCAAGGTGTCAAGCCAGTTTGCAGGTAGCATCATTGCTGGTCGAACTCAATGCAGTCTCCGCACAGAGAGATGAAACTGCACAGCAGCTTTCCATCTCACAAGAACAAGTAAAGCGGTATGCTCTCTCACTAGCCAACCTGCAGGGGGCACTAGACCGTTAACAGGAAGAGGAAAAAGCGATGTATTCTGCTGAACCAGCAAAGCAAAACCACCTTGTAGGGGAATGGAAGACAAAGGCAGAAAATCTGGGAGGAAAACTTTCATCTCTACAGGAACGTTTGGATGAGGTGAATATTGCATTACACTCAGCAACGAGACTGAGAGAACAGTTAGATGGGAAGGAGGAACAAGTTAAAAATCTTAAAAAACAAAATGCATGCCAACAACAAATGCTGGATGAGGTACAAAAGAAACTGATGAATGTACTAAAGAGCACAGAAGGAAAAGTGGACAAAGTCCTAATGTGAAAGCTCTTTATTAGATACTTTCAGAGACCAAAAACCAAGCTTCGTGAGGTATTAAGATTAATGGGAAGCAGTCTGGGTATGAAAAAGGAGGAAATGGAAGAGTTGTTCACTGATAACCAGGTTGCAGTTACGAGGTAGATGAGTGGGTGGCTTGGAGGATCAAAGAGTGTTCCCAATACATCTCTGAAACCTAGTCGACAGCGTGTACTTAGTAGTTCTTTCTCAGAACATTTTCTGAAATTTCTACAAAAAGAGTCTCATCCATCTGTGCCACCACCAAAACTTTCTGCTCATGATATGAATCTCCAACATCCACCAGAAAGGACCCAACGAGCCACAAATGTGCCACCACATTTTAAATATACAGCAGCGTCCAGAACCAGTACAAGAGTACCTGAGAATCCATTCTTCGCTCCCTGCTCTGCAGCGGTGCCTCTAATCATTAGAGCGGTGGCTCTAATCTAGCCTTGCTAGACTCGGAACTGGTGGGCCTGGGAATCTTCTTTTGAAACCCAACTCAGATGTGTTGCCATTTACAGATCTGCCATGCTACCTAACAACACCACTGCAGTTATACTGAAAGACTCTAAAGCAACAGACAATTAAGACAGAAACGACTGTACCACTGTGAAACAAGCAAGCCACCCATAACCATTATGTGTATATATGTATATATTTTATCACAATGTCACCTTCTAGAAGAAGTCAGGTGTTCGTTTGTACCTGTACTATCGTTATACTTAATAAAACTATTTTTATACTTTTAGAAATTGCAGGTGTCATAGAACAAGTGTGCCATATAATTTCCCTTTTTCCCCTCTGATGTAAACCCTTTTAAACTAAATCATGTATATTTGACCATAATTTACCAAAAAAAAAAAAATGCAAATAGCCATAAAGTAGCTCTTCATTTCCTTCTCTGATTATTTTATAAGCGACAAGCCCTGTGACTGGTTGCTCACAGCACATCTCCAGGACACAGTAGATTCTGGAGGGGAAGGCCGGGCTCTCGGCAGAGACAGGCAGCCAGCTGTGCCATGGGGCAGGACCTGAGGATCACCAGGGGTTGACAATGTGAGAAAGCATCTCTGCTGGTGCACCGAATTGGGCAGTTCATATCCTCAGAAATGTAAGTTTTATGCTACATAAATCTCTATTATGACTTACTTGGTTGAATTAAAAGTATAGGAAGAATTCCTGAGAATTCTATGCATTGGACCTGGCTTCCAGTGCAGGACAAGGGTGCTGACATCCAGGCTACAGGACAGGGAGGACAGATGGAAGAGTGGGATGAGGAGGAGGGATTACCAGCAGGACCCTGTTTCTTCTCCGAGGAACACCCCACATCACTGTTCTCACTCTGATCGATACATACTCAGTAACTTGATGAAGCCCAGGCAAGTGGATGTAAGAACCTGCTTCTGAAATTGCTCCCCACAGAATTAGCACAGGGATCCCCAAACCCATGGTCCTTCCTCTCCTGACTCTCACTCCTGGGCTCCTCTCCCCCTGGGCCCCTTCCCAGGGACTGCACGGCCACTGCCACCACCCTCTCGACTAAGACAAATTCTGTCTTGGCTCCAGGAAGACACGCCTGCCTTGTTGCTGTCATAGCCTCTCGATCCCCTTCCCAATTCCATGTGCCACCCCTTTGCAGTCCACCCAGGTCATCTCACCCAGCTCCCCTATCCAGAAAGTCCATTCCAAGAGCCCACTGCTGAAACACTAGCATCTGCTTTATAAATTGGCTTTATGACTCAACCTTTTCCTCTCTCTCCACCCCATCTGCTTGTTGGAAATCTATGCCGGATTCAGGAGGTTCAGGTCACCCAACTTCAAAGCCTCTAAGACCTTCCTGTCTCACACAGTGATACTCACATGCAAAATGATGGGATTGACATACAGAAACTACTCCATTCCTACCCTTCATTGTACCAAATGGGTTTCTCTCATTAATATCATTATTATCTGTGTAAGTAGTAACTCTAAGTGATGACAATATTAAAATAAATTATGTTTTATCATGGAGTAATATCACTAATGCACAAAAGACCAACTAATCTGAATGCCTTGGAATTTCTTGTAGGTATTGATCTGTAGCTCTTCTGGCCATATTTTATATGTACACACAGAGATATAGAGATAATGGGTCCCAGGGTCCTGTGTCTGTGCATTTGCAGGGATGCAGGCCAAGTGAGTTCCTCTCTCTTGGAAAATGCTGAAATCACACACAGAAGTGAAGCACAAAGTATTTCATCAAGAGTCATGGATACTCCATGGGACAGGTGAAAGCTGAGTGCCCTTCCCAAGAAAACCTAATGAATGCGACTCTATGACAGAAACACCTGAGATTGAGGGCTCAGTAGTCCTAAGAAGAGAAGGCAAAGGCAGTGAGGGAGGTAAGATGAGGCCAGAATGAGTTCTGCCCTTCAGGGAACCCAGGAGGGGGCTGGACTGAGTGGGATCAGGACCAACGAGCTGAAGCTCTTCCCAGGACCAGGGAGTGGAGGCAGGAAGGGCCTTCCTGCCAGGGTCCTGGGCTTCCTCTCTCATCTCACCTCCAGCTTCAAGTTTCTGGCTCCTTCCCTACTCTGAAAATCACAAGTTATATTCTTAGAGACATGCCCATCAGATGTGGGCAGAGGCTAGGCTGGCACTGAGGATGGTGGAAGACATCATGGCTTTCCCTTTTGCCTTGGCTATGTGCTTTGGGAGCCCCAGAATGGACCCCAGTGACTGTCCACATCTGACTCAGCAGAGATATGAGGGAAAGGCCAACACAGGGTTTAATCGGATTAAGGAGAGAATGAAGAGAAGGTATACAAGTTAAAATAGTGATGACTACTTTCTAATATTGACACTGTGATGGTGATACATATAATTGAATAAAATGAATACCTTTGAATTTTACACTAGAAATGTTCGAAGTTTAAGGTATAATTCAAGGAAACGAGTTGAACAGGGAGATCAAACATTGCCAGAAGAAAAGAGAAGGGGCTTGAGTTAAGAATTACAAAGTTGGAAGAGAAAAACTGGGGACATTCACTATCCACTTTGTAGTAATAGTTATACAGATATATGTATATATAATCCCTGTATTTTTTATTTCAGTAAATTATTCTCAGGAAAAGGAATAGATTTTAATTAATTTTGAACTCTAATGTTCTCACCAAGGGAGTGTTTGAGTAGGTGAAAGCTCTCTTGCACCTCTGCTGTTCTCAGGGTTCCTTCCAAAATCCTCGAGTTAACTTGACCCATTTACCTGGAATTTCTGCATGGTAATGAACTTGGTCAAAGTGTGGACATTTCCCCCCCCCCCAAATTTCTGAAAATTATGCCTATGAAGTTTATTCATTGATCATTTTCTATTGTCAAGTAATGCTTTACCTGAAATTTTCCTTGCATTCTCCAGAATTTCCCTATTACCTTGTCAGTATAGATTCTCTTTTTTCATGCAAAGTCTTTGTTGTAGGGTTCCATTGGTTGCTCCTATCCCATAGACTATGACACTACTTCATCACCACCTAAATTTAATAAATACTGAGCACCTGGGAAGGAATGAGATTTATCCAGCACTCCACTTCCAGAACCAAGCATGTTGAACTCGGCTGTCATACAAGTCAATGTTATTTTGTAAAGATTGGTTCTGAGAATGAAAACATACCAATGTTATAGCAGTATAAATAATTCTGAAAAGTCTTAAAGAATGTAAAGATTTTAAACAGATGTAATGTAATGCAGGAAAGACTAAATAATGGTGACACAATCCCAGCATACAATGAAATGGCCTCCATTTCAACAGAAAGTTATTTTTTCAACAATTTATTCAAGGTAGAAATATGGAATACCTTGACAGAACTAGTAGCAAAATGGCTGCTCAACAAAATGAATTTTCAATATTCTCATTGACTAGTGCCTCAAAACTTCATTATGTTATTATTACTGATTCAAGTGTTATAAAAATCTTAGCAATCTTGACACGAATATTTATACATTTTTTCTTAAAAAAGGAGGTTTGAGATCACTTTTCAGTTTCCTATAGTCGTATTTTTCACACCTTTCAACTGCCTAGTGCTACAATTGCTAATTAATTAACAATGCAGGCAATTTTTAATAGACAAATAGCTAATCTAATGAACTGTCAGGTATTAGGCAACCTAATCCTGGATGGTATTCAGCGGAGGACAGTGGTGTTAGTCCTGTGGGACAAGGAGGACTTAAAGCATGAGGATCAACTCAGAAAACTGTTTCTGTCCAACTGACTTCTAGGAAATCGCTGACTGGTGAATCCTTTCCACTGAGAGACAATAACGCATTCACCAAACAGACACACACCAGGCTGCTCAATTCAGTGATACCTGGGCTGGTATTGGAACATCATCAGTAGAAATGTCCCATCCATGTCTAATTGCTCAATTTGAAAGGAAAAGTTAGATGTGCACTACATACTGCATCATTAAGGTTCACCTGGACGGTGTGTGTCTACCTGGAGCTTCCTTTGGTGACACATCTTGGAGAAAACATGATTCCTATCACAGAGAACAGATCCAGGTTTCTGGATTACTCATGAAATCACTGCTTCTCCCACTCTCTACCACGGATCTCTGGACCTGTGACTGTCGGTGACTTCCCACTGGTGGGCATGAATTTAAGCAGAGGTGAGACCATGGTCACAGCTTGTAGGTCTGCATAATAGGCCTGAACTCTAGGGGTACCTTTGACTACACAGCACTCCACAACTGAGGATTCTCATGGCAACCTCAGGAACCAGCACGTCCTCCTAGGGTCAACTTTCCAGTCCTTCCATGCTCTCACTGTGCCATCCTCTTGCTTCTCCCCAAGGTAATCCTGTACCATGATCTTCCCTCATTAACTGAAAGTATTTGTAATTCTAGAAACCACTTACATGATTAAGAAACTTTGTATATCCTTCAAGTCTTTTTTCTGATTCTGATCAAATTACTCAAAAGAAATTATGTTCTGCCCTTTGCTACAGATGGAATTGGTAGAATTCATTGTCTCATGCTTTCTGCAGCAACTACAAAATGTAAATCTGATACCCAATTGTCTCTAGGGTAAAATCTTGGCTTACCCTGAGCAGTTATGTTCCTCCTCCACTCTCCTTCTATCTCACTACCTTCTCTCCTAGGCTTCCATGATTATCACCTGCCTCCACATGTTCTCTTTACTTCCCAAACTCTGCCACCAAAGAAAGAGTTTTCAGTCACCCAAGATATCTAACCTGTATCTCTTTCCTGTCAATTCAATTAATATTATTGAATAACCATCTTAAAATATTTTACATTGAAGTCCATCAGTTCTAGGAACTGCTTTTATGTATCCACGTTTCAAGCTCAAAACATGTTTTTATTGCTATTCCCTTTGGATGAACATGCATATATACATTCCTACATATTATAAAATACTACATGTATACTGTGGGATTTTTTTCTGCTGCAGAATGTGCTTGAAACTGTGAACAGAACATGCATTGAGCATCTCTGTAAAGGTCTCAGTCTGAGAATTTCAAGACAAAATTGTGACCACTCTATAGAGACCCGTGTTCTCAAGGAAAAGGAGGAAGTGGGTAATCCTGGCATGGACATAGGGGTATCATCTAAAAAACCTACTTTCTTTTCTCCATCTCATGTGGCATCAAGTAATAGGCCTGTACACTTAAAGACGGTTATAAATTATGATTCAATGCAAAGGCCTCTAAATTAATATCACATTTGTTAAACACACACATATGTACAGAGCGTCAAAAATATATAGTAGATATAAATGCTAAAACAGAATAATGCATGATTTTTCTCATACAAACTGCACTCGTGATACGTTAATTTAGAAACAATATTTCAGGCATGTATCAGTCATTCGTTAGCATATTATTTTTCCCTAAAATAGACAATGTTTATAATATAAATGCATCATCAAGCTCCCCATTATAGTGGACTGTGATGCCAGTAGATGAGGAAAAAGATTGTGTCCCCCTCCTCCTGCGTGCTGCAAGCCACAGGTTTCTCAAGGCTGAGCTTGGCTGACAGTCCTCAGAGAGGCCAGACCTCCTCAGAGACGCATGTGGGTGGAGTCCAGCAAGCTCCCACTGCCTGCACCTTGCCCTGCTTGCCCAGCCAGAAAAGGCTTCCTCATCAGTGTGACTTGTGCTTGAGGAGTAAGAGTTCCTCTTACTGGTAGTGAAGGCCCACGTGTTCCTTCAGTGCCAAGCACAAAGGAAAAGACAGGAACCCCCTTCCAGAACAGGCTTCAGGCTGCTGGCTTTCTGATTCCCAGGTTCCTGGGGAGAGGCTGGGACATGAGGGGGATGGACAGTGCTGGGAACATGATCCAAGTGTCCCAGCCCTCCTCCCAGGCAATGCTTACCCACCTCCTAGGCCACTACCCCCAGGCCAAGCACCAGAAGAAATTGCTTTTAACTAGGCTATACTCAGGTCTAATTCTAATCCCCTTCCCTTGAGCTAGCATTTCCTGCCTATTGAGGTACTGTATAAATTCACACCTGCACCTTCCACGAGGGGCCAAAGTCCTTCAGACCCCCTCCGTTCAGAGAGCTTCCCAATAATAAACTTCTGCCTGCCTGCAAGCCTCAGTTTCTGAGCCCAAGTGAGTGCCACTTTTTTCTCAAACAGGCCCAAATCAATAAATTCATCCTGACCCATATTTCTTTTCAGAGATCTCAAAACTGTAGCTTCAAGAACAAAATCTTCTCTCTCCACAAAAAACTTTAAGGGTTAAAAACACTCTAGTCCAGATCCCTGCCTCTTATGAACATTGAAAGAGTCATACCATGGGATGGTATTTTGCTATCATTATTGCCAACTCATGCTGAAGCCAGCTAGTAAGACAGAGAGGCATGGGTCAGATCTGGAACCTGGCAAAGAGTCCACGGGGACATCAGTAACCTCTAGATGGCTGTGGGACCCCACAAACGGTACTGCCACCCAGAAGACAATTTCCTCCAGAAGCCAGGAGAAGCCCAGGATATTCCTCGAGGACTTAATAATTGGGCCCTCCTTGGAATTGATGGGAGAGGAAATCAATCAAAACAACAAACAGCTGCAACACGTATCCTGCCATTAGCAAAGTGTGGAATAATTTATAGTTTGAAAGCAAGCACCAAGCTCTCTTGCTCTCTTGCCTTCACCCTCAGTCCCGGCGCTGGGGTGCCCTGCTCCTGCCTTCTGCACCCTTCTACCGGTGATTTCTACCACATGGATCAACATGCAAGTAAAACCTGGACATTTATAATCTATAGTAGGAAACTGTAGTCTCTAACTCAGCCTGCTTGGTCACTTCTCAGCATCTTTCTCTCTACCTGGGACCTGTGATCTGTCATTTTCTCCCATTTCTCCTCTCCCATTTTCTCCCATTACTGGCCTAACTCAACAGATGTGCTCTTCTTTTTTCCCCTCGATGTGCTCTTGAAATTCATTTCTGCAGGTCAGTCAAGAACCTAGACAAAATCTGGTAACAATGCCATGAACTGTCAGTAGCCTCTTGATTAGTGGAAACAGAGGGTCCTTAAGGTCCTTGAAAATAATCAGAGGGCAGAGTCAGCTTTACAACTCCCACCGGAGAAGCTAGCTATCTTACATAGAGATGGGGATTCTCTTTCTGAATGATGAGATCATTCTCCTTTTAAGAATTTCAAACAAAAGGATGAGATGTCACTCATTGCTGACAGCAATCTCCTCATTGATTGTAGAAGAATTCTGCCATCTATGTCATCAACTCACTGATTAAAGTCCAGGAAAGACCCTTGTATTGAAATTAGCTCAGTGCTTTCTTGACCAAACAAATGCTCACTTTACCTGATTGAGCTGACAAAGTCTACCCATTACACCAGCTGAAAATGGGCAAAGTAGAGACTTAAATCTTGAGGCTTTTCATATCCTGCTTGAGCCCTGAATCTCAGCAGAGGTGCAAGAACACCTCCTCTCCAGATCATTGAATTTGCCCAGAGCAACTAACAAAATGATCCCAAAAGGCAAGGAGTATCTACACCTGCAAGCAAAACATTTCCTTCATCTGCCCTATAAGATCTAAGCCTCCATGCTATCTGAAGGAGAACAAGCATCACTATTTCACACTCAAGATAGAGGAATGAACAAACATAAGCAAGGATGCAACCATGCACCAAAGTAGATCTTGTTATCACTCAAATAACAGAAAACTTTTAAGTGCTGATTTAAAGGAAGTGGTTACCAGACTTTCTTTTGGGAGGGGGAGAGAAGAGAAGGTGGAAATCAGGATATTTTTAGGGCAACTGAATTGTTCTGCATGACATTGTCCTGATGGTTATGGGCCAATATACATTCTCCCAATATCTATACAATTGCATGCTGAAAAGTGTAAACTATAATGAAAACTATAGAGCATAGGAGTAGCAGTGCACCAATATTCATCAATTCTAACAAATGTAACATACAAATGGAAGAAAGTATTCATAGGGGAAATGGGAGAGGCAGACAGGTAGGTTATATTGAGAGCTGTCCCCTTGGTGGACTGATACAAAAGCTTTTACTGAAGAAGACACATGGAAGAGGAGGGAGCTCTGTTTCATTTCATCCTGGGGCCATGGGGAGAGAGGAGTCACTCACCTGTCACTTTGCAGCTGAAGAGAACAGAGCAGCTGAGCAGCTGAGCAGGCCTGGAAGGAACGAGCCCTATGACAGAGACTGAGGCAGGAAGCCCTGGGAGACCAGGCAGAGGTCTCCTCCCTCCGGCTTCCACTTGGGGCAACTGACTCTGGTGAGAAAACATTCAGCAGGACTCTTAGGGCCTTGTAACTGTAAACTTTTACCACAAATAAGTACCTTTATAAAAGCCAACAGACTTCTGGCACTTTGCATCAGCACCCGGTTAGCTGACTACTACAGCTGTAGTCTCATTTTTTTTCATATTAACAAACATATGGATTAGTTAGAGTGTGAAAAATGAGAATACTCAGAAATAACTGGTGTTGTGAACTGGCCAACCGTATTTCAGAATATTTTGGCTGTTCCCAATGTGTTAAAAATTGAATTTTCATACATCTGGAAAATATCATGTGCTGGTAAGCATGGTCATAAATAATCGACATGGGATGAATCTACTAGTCTCTGACAACTTCCATCTTGTGTTTTACACATCAGTTTGCAAGGAAAACCACCTTTTCTCCAGAGCTCTGCAGTCAGTGTGCTCTGCTACAAACAATGATCTCAGTCTTGTTTTCACCATTCACCAATAAGGGCAGCCAATCCTCCTCACAACTTTTGTATGTGAATTTTAAATAAATGAACTAGAAGGGAAGCTAGGCATGATTAAAATCAAGACAGTTTTTCTGTTTCCACCTTATTTCCAGTCTCCTAAGCCCTAAGGCTCTGAGAGGGAAATCATTAGTAACTGGCCTCCCAGCCAGGGCCTCACAGGCGGGCTCGGTTCAAGCACAGCCCTGATCAGCACCCCCTCCTTCAGTCCTTTCCTTGACAGAAATACCTGAATACAGAAATACCCATGTGCCACAGACCTGTTATTAGGGTTGTCCTGATGGACATACACGTCCCTGGAGGCATGAGATTCCTATGGCTGTTTTGAAGAGGATATATTTTGGAATCAAAGTGATGTGGGCTATGGGTGGGAGACTCTTTGTCTCTTTAGAGATAACCTAAGCTCTCTGACTTGTGGGTGTGGAACGGTAAGAGGCTGCAGTACTAACCTTAGTAACAATGGCAAGGACTCCAGTTTCAGGAAACAGTTTAACAATGCAAGGTTTATAAACTTTAAGTATTTAGGGGAAATGCAAACGAAATATGCTAAAAGCTTATCTAGAATGTATGAAGCCCAAGCTAAAAGATTACTTAAGATGTGAAAGATATATATGCTAATTGAAGCCTATGGAAAACTGAAACAAAGGGACCATTTGGCCTTTCCTCTCTGTATAAAAGGGATTCAAAAATCTTGTTGGGGGGGGGCACGGGATTGAAACAGAAAGCTCCCGAGTCCAGCCGGCCATCAATAAACCATTTTTCCTTCTCAAAATCATTCCTGAGTCCTGGCCTCTCTATACGCAAATAATTGAACCTCTCTCAAATTCTACAACATTTTTGGCGACTCTGCCAGGACAGCAAACGAAGGCCAGAGATGGTAGCATTTTGCTGCCCCTTCCAAATCCCCGAGGAAGATGGGAGGACTCGGGTGAACCCCAAATCTGGGTGCCCCTGGATTAAATTTAATCCAGAAAAGATGTGGGCTCCACCAGAATCTTCCCGACAAAAGTCAAGGGCAATGGAAGATCTGAAGAGAAAGATTCTGGATGAAAAAGAACTCTGAAATGGAAGAAGGTAAGACTCCCTGGGTGAGCACAGTCTGGAAAGCCCTAACTTTAATTGCTAGGAAGGGGAGGCTGATCACCTCACAAGAGAACCCTAGTAGCCCCAGAAAATTGGGGGGAAGCCGTTCTCTCTAGGCCTAGGAAAAGGAGAAAAACCAGGAAAAAGCCCTGGTGCTTTAGGTTTGTCTTAACTGCATGTTAAAAGCTGGTACTAGCCTCACATCCACTAAAGGAGTGGAGTCTTGATTTTCATAGGAAGGGCTCTTTATAGGTTCGAGTCCTAATGTCCTGGAGAAAAACTGGGAAAAAGCCCTGGTGTTTTGGGTTTGTCTAACTGCATGTTAGAATCTGGTACTAGTTTTATATACACTAAAGGAGTGGAGGCTTGATATTAATATGAAGGGCTATTTATAGGTTCGAGTCCTGACGTCCTGGAAATTGGTCTGGATTAAAAAGAACAAAAACTTGGTTACAGGAAAATGAATTGGCTTTTCTAGTGGAGCTTGGTCTGGGTGTAAAGTTAAACAGTGGAAAAAGTCTAGCTGAAATCTTTTCTTATGGTGCTACATTGTGAATGAATTCACTTTATACCAAATGTTAAGTGTTCTAAGGTTTCTGATGGCTGTGGAGGCAGCCATGCTGAAAAAATATATACAGAACTTGTGGGTCAAATTAGTAACCTTTGTGTTTCTGTCTGTGTCAGCTCAATGCTAGTGTTGGAGTTGTGTTGTTATGTAAAGTAGAATGCAGTAGAGCTAGAACCCTCCCTTGCCATTGGCAAGGGAGTGAAATGATTATGGGGCAAAACTGAGGAGTCTGGGTGTTTGCGGAGTCTAGATTTTTGTGCATGCTGTGCTGTCTTGTCTCTGGTCTGGCCCTTTGCCGGGGCTTGAAGGCCATCTGTGTCTGCGCCACACACCCAAGTTTGTTGGGGCTGCCCCAGTCAGGGTGGCTGGGTCCCCTGGAGAGTGGCCGAATTTGAGTAAGTTCTGTCTGCCCATTTTGGCCTGAAAGCTGGAAAGGGGAGAGCGGCTTGCCCCTTTCCAGTGAGTCCTTCTATTCATAAGCCGCAATCCTGTTTGATTGTTGTATACCCGACTGCCTGGAAAGGGGGTACAAAGCAGAATCAGAATAAATGCAGTAAAGTTCCCTCCATAGGGTGTCAAAGTCAAAATACATTTGCATTCTGCCCAGGTTCTTAGAAGGTATTGTAGTAACTTTAAGTAAGAGAATGTGTTCTGTGAAAGTAAAATCTGTCTTAAAGATATAAATAATTATGAAAGTTTAACAAAGCATTGTTTAAATTAAGGTATTTAAACGGCTAATTGCAGAAAGTCATTATTAAACAAAAACTAAATTGATACTAATAAAAAGTAATTTTATAACAAGGAAACTTGTCGGCAGCTAGCCTCCCCTCCCAACTTGCTTCCAAAAAACTGTTTCTAGTATTAGCTGCTACTAAGTATTTAAAGTGAAAAAAAGTTCATAATTTTAACAAGCTTCTTTAGTATTAATGGCAATTATATGTTGTAAGAAGTTTGCCTGGTAACTTAGTATGTGGGATATATGGAATGTGTTTTTATTGTTAAAGAAACAGAAGATGATTTTGTCCTAAGATAAAATAATTGATTATTGGAAAGAGTAGAGTGTGGGACAAAACCTGCATGAATACTGAAAGTGTAGAAGGTTTGTGGAAGGAAAATTTTATGATTAAAATTAAGTAAAATCAGTATACAAAGAAAATCCGTTTTATCAAAATAGCCTCTTCTGCTTTAACCTCATCATTTGCTCAGTGTTTGAAGAAGAGTCTTACCTCTTTTAAAAAAACTTATGTTCTAGAAATCAAATCCTGAAAAGTAGCTTTTTATTTCAAACTAACTACAAGAGATTTATTCTTTTACCTTAAAAGAAAAATTAAAGTAATGGTTGAGTTCATTTAAAATGTCATAAGTCGAATGAAAAGTGTTTAAAAGTATTAAAAAATAAATGCGTTTTTAAAAAAATTAAGAAAAACTGTAACTAAGAGTTAAAATCACTTATAAATGCATTTATATTATAAAACAGTGAAAAGATAATAACTGAAATTATAGCTAGGTGAATTTAGCCTGAACTATTATTTAAGTGTAAATTCTAAACTAACCTTTCCTTTGTTTATGGTTACTTCAAGCCTAACCTCACCCCTTGCCTTTGCCTATGGTTATTTCATAATAGCTTCTGCCCCTACAGGCCAGAGAAGAGCTGGGACATAGCTGTCTCCTGTCCTGGTATTAGCAACCTTTTCTCTCATGAATTCAAGTGTAAACTAAATAAATTGCTGCCTGGTGGAATAAGGTTAAATGACCACTAGAGTTTTATCTCCAAAATCAAAAAAGGGTGTGGAAGGGGAGAAGTCTCCTGCCTTAACAGTCAGAGTTCCTAAGAGTGGCAATTCATGAGAGAAACCAGTCTGTCTCCCTGAGGCTTCAAATAGCCTCAGTAAATATATATAAAATTAATCTCGTTGCTTATCCAAAATTCTGCTAAATTCAAAGTAAAATACAAAGTTCTAAAACAAAAAATATTGCTAAAGCATTGAGAACATTTTAGTTACAATCGATTAATTAAAAAAAAAATTCTTGTGTAAAACTGCACAGCCATAGTGCAAATTAAGAAGTTTCAAGAGTCTTTGAAATGTTTTGCATTCACACTTGTTTTGTAAAAATTAAAAGTTTAAAGTAACTAGAGTTATGTTTTTATATTAAACTATTCATGTCTGCCTATTTATTCAAATTGTTGAAGTTAAATACGCAGTTATATAAGTAATATATATTTCTGAACCCCAAATTAAGCTAAATAGTATATAAAATAATGCAAACTATAAGTAATATCAGTAAGTTGTCTTTCTGTGTCTAACTCTTTGTGTCTGCCCATTTGCTCAGTGTATATCTTCATACATCAGAATAATAATATCAAATTAACAAATAAAATTCTTAAAAAAGCTCTATTCAAATTGTTAAAAATTAAATATGCAGTTATATATGTAAATATTCTTAAAGCCCAAATTAAACTAAGCAGAATAAAAAAGTCATATAAAAATCTGATTATTGAAACAATTGGGAAAGGGCCTCCTCTTTGCAAGAGCTTTAAAGGCAAGACGAGGTGTAGCAGATTAAACCTATCTACTAGGCTAGGGAATTAAAAATCAGTTTGCCCGGTAATTTCCCACTTTAAACCTTTTGTCAGCCATTAATGTAAAAAAAACAAAGATTAAGTTAGTTTTCACATAAAGAAAAAAAAAAAAGTTGATTATTGTAACCTGGCAGCCTGCTGCCCCAGTCTCCCACTCCAGAGTTAGACAGCAGTGGAAGAAATCTGCTTAGGCCAGTCCTATGGGCAGTAAAAAGATGCCCAAAAAAAAGCTAAGTCGGTGCCATTTCAGCACTAAATTCTATTCCTTATTTGACTAAGGGGAGCAGGTAAAAACTAAAATAGTTAGAATATAATAGAGGAAGCAGTTAAATCACAAACTTTTGCGTGGGAAAGTTAAATCTCAGATAAGCTGTAACTTCTAAAGTATCCAATCTATGGAAAAACAGAGGAAAAGCTTGCGTGCTAGGCTTAAAGGTATAAATTGTGTCCTTTTTTTTTGTTCGGGGCACCAGCCAGATCTGCCTCTGTGACCCTTCTTGCACGATTAAGAATAAATTCTTCTCCACAACCTAATGAGCCTTATTTTCTTCCAAAATATTTCCTTCCATCAAAACAAAGGTAATTAGTGGCTCTATTAACAAATTTCAGTATGTAAAGGAAAGTCCATAAAAACTACAGAGAAATCTTTCCTGGGTTATAATCAAACAAATTAAGTAATTGTGTAATGTGTTTTAAAACCTGGTAGTCAGTATGCTTTTAAATTATTCATTTTCATAACTTAAAGAAGTTTTTAGCTTCCTGTAAAAAAAAAAAAGAGAGAACATTCCTTGCGTAAACTATAATAGTTTAATTTTATTTAACTTGAGTGTAATCTCCCATAGTTAATTTATAAACTAAATTAACCTTATATGTACAAAATCTTTAGAGTAATAAAAATTATAAGTTCACATTAGTAAAATTAGGCTAAAGAAAAAAATTGTAGATATGCTCTCTCAAATAAATAGAGTAAATTTCTTTGGTTGGTAATTGTAATTTAATAAGTTTATTTAAACATAAGGTAGCTAGTCAATGTAGTTGTAGTCAATTATAAAGAGTTTGTAAAACATCTTCCAAACTAAAAACGTTTAAATAATTCTAGTTCTAAAAGTCATTGTTAACTAAAACTTAGATTGGTATTGGTTGCAAAAAAATAACTTCGTAATAATAAAACCTCTCTGAAAGGTACCGCAAGGCACATATTTAAGTAAACAGTAATAAAAAGTTACCTTGATTCTACTGGAAATATTCTGTTTTCATTTTAACAAAGAAAAATAACATTTTTTCCTCTATTACTAAAGTACCTACTGTTATCGTCATAGTAAAATTGTGTAAATAAACAGTCATTTAATATATGTGTTGCATTAAATTGTTTAAAATATATATAAAAACAAGGAATAAACTTTAACATTGTCAAACTCTTGTGCCTTCAAACCAAGCCTTGAATACATTACAGATGACTTCTCCATGTGAGTTACTGGCTAAGCTAGTCACTAACCCCTCAAAAATATTTGCTATATCAGCCTCTGGTTCTGCTCCTGAAGTCGACGGAAACTATGTTGCAGTTTCAAGCTCCTGCAGCAGCCAATAATAACTCGGTACAGCCAAGTGTACAATGGATATCGCCTCCAAACTGGCACTGTTTCATAGTGCCAGAGAGCACTATGCACCAGGCTAGCAAAATACTAAAAAATCTCTCTAAGATCAAGGATGCTACAACTTGCTTACTGCATTAAAAAACATGCCAAGTGGAGCCATGATACCAGAATACTATCAAGTGCAGAAGTATATTAAACATGTTAAATTCCTAGTAAATTCATTTTCTAAACAGTTAATAAACATGTCTATAAAATAAAGTGGCAGTCTCAGCCAGGCACAGTCAACTTAACTATATTCTGCTATACTCTACTGTGTAGCAAAGCTAAAAACCAAGAAAATTTCTAACTTAGTGTTCTAATCCTGAATAAAGCCAGTTGCCCAAGGAGTGCCAG